>NW_020529038.1:0-28273 GCF_003368295.1 Carassius auratus
GAACTATTTATGGGCGGTTCTACAGCATCTGGGTCTAGGATCAAGTTTCATAAAACATGAAAAGTTCTGTATGCCAATCAGCAGCTCTGTTCTCACAGGTTCTGTCTGTCTAACCCATTCTTTATACATCGAGGTACTCGTCAGGGTTGCCCGCTTTCTCCTTTGTTATTAGGGCTCAAGCCTGGAGGGCGAGAGCCCTATTGTTTTCCTTAGGATTATTTGTTATTATATTATTATTATTAGGGCTCAAGCCCAAAGGGCGAGAGGCCTATTGTTTTCCTTAGGATTATTTTTTATTAGGGCTCAAGCCTGGAGGGCGAGAGCCCTATTGTTTTCCTTAGGATTATTTGTTATTATTATTATTTATTATTATTATTTTTCTCAAGGTTTCGGGGGCTTTTGGGGCCCTTAACATGCTTAAAAGTCTTGAAAATGGCACACACATTGGAACCTGCGGCCATTAGGGCCGGGCAGAGACTGATACACGGGCGTGGCACAGGGGCTCTACAGCGCCCCTGTAGTACTGAGGGCCATATATCATGCATACTTGCACGTATACATATGAAACTTGGTACATATATATAACTCATCAAACCAAACAACTTTCACACTGCATGTCATAAGCTCCGCCCAACAGGAAGTTGGCTATTTAGGGTTTTATGAAAAACACATGCTCTGGAATTTGATATACTCCTCTGAGGAACTCCACCCGTTCACCACAAACTCGGTGAACACGATCTCAAGACATTGGGGATGCTAAATTGCGAAGAGATTTTTGATATCTCGAACGGTTTGCCCGTGGCGAGGCGTTGAAATTATGGCGAGAAATGAGAAACAGGAAATGTCTAATAACATCCACCATACATTTCCTGAATTTGATCAAACTTAATTTGTTTGTTCGTTGTATGATACCGATCGTATATATGTGACTATTAGGAGTCAAAGTTATAGCGCCACCAACTGGCAGCAGGAAGTGAATCATTTTCAAAACGCTTTGAATTCAGCATCTTATTTTTACTTGATTTGCTTCAAACTTCATCAGAATAATGACAAAACACGGCCGAAGAAAATCTGTTGTGGGGATATTGATATCTAATATAGTGTTGCCATGGCAACGTGTCAAACTTGAATGTTCTGTTCTGGTGATTTTTAGGCAGACAACAAGCTCAGATTTACATGAAACTCGAAACAGATATCAGTATTAAAGATAGCTAAACCATGGCAAAAGCTTTGAAAAGGGCGTGGAAGAGGCACTCTATAGCGCCACCTTTTGTCAAAAGTGGGGGGGTTAGTTTTAGCTACAGACACCAAACTTGGTACATAAATTGTTCTTATCAAGACGGACAACTTTCTAATTCACAGTTATAAGCTACGATCAACAGGAAGTCGGCTATTTTGATTTGAATGTGTATTTTTGAGATTTTACAGTTGTAAAATTAATGAATACTCCTCACAGGGGAAGTACACTATACACACAAAACTTTGTCTACATGAAGAAAAAACATCGAGGAACTTAAATTGCGAACAGATTTTGGTTAGCTTGAACGGTTTTGTCGTGGTGATTTTTTGAAATGACAGTAAAAAGTGAAACATTAATCGTCTTCTATTTTTAAATTGCAGCTTCCAAACCTTTAAAAAACATTTTTCATTTAGAAAACCAGTGATTCTGAGGAAATATGCATAGTTTCATGACTTTACAGCACTGTATGATTAAAAGAAAATTAAAAAAACTGTCAGACATCTGATCTCACTCTGTCACTCTGTTTGAGGAATGTATGAGTGCTGACTGTGTGTGTGTGTGAGTGTGAGTGGGGGAGGGGTGTGAGCTGAGTGGCAGACAGACAGAGAGAGAGAGAGAGAGAGAGAGAGACTTAAACATCTCTTTAATCACCAGAAAAAAAAAACTGTTTTTAAATTGTTATTTTTTTGTTGTTGTTGCTAATTGTGCTGTTTTCATTACAGCTTAAGAAATATCTTAGGCCTTATCCTTTTCTGACAGTTTCAGGGATTAAAAAAAAATCCTAAAAAACCTTATTTGTGCTGCAAATAATAATTTCAAACTCATTTGATACTGACCTCTGACACCCTGTGACATGACATTTATTTGAATTTACATAATCTCATGGATGTAACAGTAAAACTGTTCAGCTCACAGATCAAGACTAAGCTGTAATGCAAGCAGAACTATTTCACAAATGCTTATAGGTTAATGAAATCATAACAAAACACTTTTAAATTATTTAAGGATTTGGTAACACTTTAAAATAATGTCTCAATTGTTAACATTAGTAAATGCATTGGTAACACTTCATAATAGCTGCAATTCTTAGCTAAGCATTAGTAAATAGTCAGTTCATGCTTTATATAGCCTTCTCCCAAAATTAATATTTAGTAAGCATTTTATAAATACAGCTATAATTAAATTGTTCATGGTTTATATGCACATTTATTTTGAGGAGATTAAAGGCTGTAATCTTCCTAAAAAAATGTAAAATAAAAAATAAAATAAATAAAATAAACAAACACAGAACTCATAAATATTTATTTCAAGATGCAATAAAAGAAAACTGTACACTTGAATTTTTATATATATATATATATATATATATATATATATATATATATACACACACACACAATTGCATAAGTTTATATTGAACATTTTTTATCAAGTGTACAGCTAATAATAGTAATAATAATAATGCATTTTATTTAGTTTTAGCTACAGACACCAAACTTGGTACATAAATTGTTCTTATCAAGACGGACAACTTTCTAATTCACAGTCATAAGCTACAACCAACAGGAAGTCCGCTATTTTGATTTGAATATGGATTTTTGGGAAGATTATTTTGTGAATGAATGAATACTCCTCACAGGGGAAGTACACTATACACACCAAACTTTGTCTACATGAAGAAAAAACATTGAGGAACTTAAATTGCGAACAGATTTTGGTTAGCTTGAACTGTTTTGTCGTGGTGATTTTTTGAAATGACAGTAAAAAGGGAAACATTAATTGTCTTGTATGTTTAAATTGCAGCTTCCAAACACTTCAAATCATTTGTTCATACAGAGATCAAATCATTCTGAAGAAATATGCGTAGTTTCACGACTTTACAACACTGTATTGATAAAAGAAAATGTGAAAACTATCAGACTTCTCAACTGACATGATCTCACTCTGGCCACTCTGTCTGTGTGAGGAAAGGGAGGGGGAGAGGGAGGGGGAGAGGGAGGGGGAGTGTGAGGGGGTTGGTGACTGTGAATTTTTGGTGATTGACAGTGTGTGTGGATTGTAGGGAGGGGCTGTCTGGCAGAGAGAGAGAGAGAGAGAGAGAGAGAGAGACCTAATCATCCCTTTAATAATCAGGAAAAAAAATCCGTATTTTAAATTGTTATTGTTTTTGTTGTTGCTAATGGTGGCGTTTTTTTCCTTTCATTACAGGTTAAGAAATCTCTTAGGCCTTATCCTTTTCTGACAGTTTTAGGGATTTAAAAACATCCTAATAATCCTTATTTGTGCTGCAAATAATAATTTCAAACTCATTTGATACTGACCTATGACATTCTGTGACATGACATTTATTAATCTCATGGATGTAACAGTAAAACTCTTCAACTGACAGATAAAGCTGCAATGCAAGCAAAACTATTTCACAAATGCTTATAGGTAATTAAAATCATTACAAAACACTAATAAATTATTTAAGGATTTGGTAACACTGTAAAATAATGTCTAATTTGTTAACATTAGTAAATGCATTGGTAACACTTTATAATAACTGCACTCATTAGCTAAGCATTAGTAAATAGTTCATGATTATAAATCCTTTTCCCTTAATAATAGTCATTATTAAGCAGTAATACATCTATAAATAAATTGTTCTTGGTTTAATTAAAAGCACATATATTACAAAGGAGATTAAAGTCTCAGTTGTCTCATAAAATAGATAAATAAACCCAACCCAGTTTGATTCAGAATTCAAAAATATTTATTTCAAGATGCAATAAAAGGAAACTGTACACTTAAATAGCTTTTGAGCGATTCTTGAAGGATTAGCATTACCTCCTCTTGTACGATGGTTTGAGGAATATATCTTCCAGATAGTACCACCACTCCCTATATGCCGAGTATGCAGTCTTCGTAGGGCACCAACTCCCAGAGGGGGCACCATCCCAGTTGCTCAAAAAAAAAAAAAAAAAAAAAAAAAAAACATGCGCCATTCTCCCTACTTTTTCACATGGGCTCAAATGCAAATTTGAAGCTCAATAGCATTTGAGAAGAAAGACTTGCAGTCACAAAACAATTGTAATGTGTTCATATAGGTGTCAGCTATAATGCACACCTTATACATTTTTTATAAATATAAAAATAATGTGTTACTAAAGTTATATATATTGTTCTGTGTATGTGATTTCAAAGTCTAGATTGGTCGGATTAACCCTTTATCTGCCGCATTCCTTAAAACTTGATTGTCAGAGGGTTACTGTAAATGCTTATGCCCGCTGGGCACAGTTTTCCCGATGCCACCGGGGTGGCGTTGCACTGATGGCTTGAGCCCGACATCGCTGCTTGCAGCTATATTTATTATTATTATTATTTTTTTCCAACGTCTCGGGGGCTTTTGGGGCCCTTAACGTGCTTAAAAAGTCTTGAAAATTGGCACACAGATTGGAACCTGCGGCCATTAGGGCCGGGCAGAGACTGATACACGGGCGTGGCACAGGGGCTCTACAGCGCCCCCTGGAATATGGAGGGCCATATATCATACATTCTTGCTCGTAGACGTATGAAACTCGGTACACATATAAATCTCATCAATCCAAACAACTTTTGTATTGCATATCATGGGCTCCGCCCAACAGGAAGTTGGCTATTTAGGGTTTAGTATTCAAATTTTTCGTCAAAGTTGTGGGGGCTTTTGGGGTCCTTAACATACTCAAAAACTCTTGAAAATTTGCGCACACTTTGGAATCTGTGGCCTTTAGGAGCCTGCAGAGGCTGGGACCCGGGCGTGGCACAGGGGCTCTACGGCGCCCCCTGGAACACAGTCAGAAATGTTGATGTATAGCTCACACATACTTGCACATATTCATATGAAACTCAGTACACATATAGATCTCATCGTGCCGAACAACTTTCGTATTGCATGTCATAGGCTCCACCCAACAGGAAGTCAGCTATTTAGAGTTATGTAAAAAGCGCATGCTCTGGAATTTGAAATACTTGTCATAGGTTTTTTTCTCGATTGCCGCCAAACTCGGTCAACATGATCTCAAGACACTGGGGATGAAAAATTGCCAGGGGATTTTTGATATCTCGAACGGTTTGCTCGTGGCGAGGCGTTGAAATTATGGCGAGAAATTAGAAACAGGAAGTGTCTAATACCATCCACATACATTTCCTGATTTTAATCAAACTTCATCAGATTATTCGTTGTATGATGTCGATCGCATATATGTGACTATTAGGAGTCAAAGTTATAGCGCCACCAACTGGCAGAAGGAAGTGTGTCATTTTCAAAATGATTTGAATTCAGCATCTTATTATTACTCGATTTGCTTCAAACTTCATCAGAATAATGTTAAAACACAGCTGATATAAATCTGCAAGGGGGATATTGATATCTAAAAAATTGTTGCCGTGGCAACATGTCAAACTGGAATACTTCTCAGGTGATTTTGAGGCAAATAACATACTTAGAATTTCACAAAACTCTGAACACACATCAGTATTTCTGATAGGAACTTAAATTGTGAATGGATTTTGGATAGCTTGAATGGTTTTGCCGTGGTGATTTTTTTAAATGACCTTACAAAGGGAATCATTATTGTATTTTTAAATTGCAGCTTCCAAACACGTCAAAGAATTTTTTCATACAGATGAAAAAGTCATTCTGAGGAAATATGCATAGTTTCACGACTTTACAACACTGTATGGATAACAGAAAATTAAAAAAACTGTCAGACATCTCATCTCACTCTGTCCCTCTGTTTGAGTGTGTGTGCTTAGACTTCCATTGTCTGAGAGAAATAGCGCCCCTACAGGTTCAATTCCCGAACTTTTACTTTCACTTTTAAATCCGTTAAAAATACAAACAAATACTTAGATTTAATTCACACTGACAAGCTAAACCAACATATCTGATTATTACCGGTTCAGGGCTCATGGATAAATTATTTCTGGCCAGAGATACGTGAGAAATAGGAGAGATGAATCACCGCTGTGATCACGAGAGTCTGGAGTAAAGAGCTCAGAGAAAACGAATTTATTCCTGTTTTAAAGCTTTTAAAAATAAATTATTACAGCGATATCACACAATCAACCAATTAGAACACACCAAGAGCTAAATTAAGATGTTTTTGAACTGTTTGTGTGAAAATGAAATATTCGCGGCTGCCTATCTGAAATCACGCCTCCGATCAGCGCGTACAGTGTCCAGCTCAAAACAAACAAATTTATTCTTGTTTAAGAGCTTTTTTAAATAAAATATTACCACAAATGCACACAATAAACCCATTGTAACACAACAAGAGCTAAATGCAGGTGTTTGTGACCCGTTTAAGTGTGCAAGACTATTTGAAAGCGCGACTGGCAGAATAACATATCTCTCCAGCTGCAGGATTCTGCCTTTCGTCGTACGAACGAAGACATAACGGACAAGATTATTTCAAAATACATAATAGCTTGGCGACTATAAACGAAAACAGCCACGTGAACATAAACTGGATCTACTGGATTTGAATATTAAAGTGACCACATTTACCACTTGCTTCTGTCTTCAATTTTAATCTATATAAAAAAGGAAACTCATTCGACTTGGCTGCTTTTTTAATGTGTGCGTATTTATTTATTTATCTTTTTATACATTTTGTATAATTTCATAGTTTGTGTATTACAATTATAAAAACAAAAATAAAATTAGCCACTCACATAGAAATAGCTTAGGCCTTAACCTTTTTCTGACAGTTTTAGGGATTTTTAAAAATCCTAAAAAAACCTTATTTGTGCTGCAAATAATAATTTCAAACTCATTTGATACTGACCTATGACATCCTGTGACATTATATTTATTTTAATTTACATAATCTCATGGATGTAACAGTAAATCTGTTCAGCTCACAGATCAATACTAAGCTGTAATACAAGCAGAACTTTCACAAATGCTTATGAGTCATTTAAGGATTTGATAACACTGTAAAATAATGTCTAATTTGTTAACATTAGCAAATTCATTGATAACACTTTATAATAACTGCACTCATTATTAAATAGTCAGTTCATGCTTTATAAAGCCTTGTCCCAATATTAATAGTCAGTAGTAAGCAGTTTATAAATACAGCTATAAATAGCTTGTCCTTGGTTTATAAGCACATTTATTAAAAAGGAGAGTAAGTTATCTTCCTATGAAAAATAAAAGATAAAAATAAACAAACAACAACACAGATTGATACAGAACTCAGAAATTTTATTGTGGATTTATGATAAAATCAGCCTGTAAATGAATTCATACTCCTCCTCATACTACTCCATACTCCTTTTTCAACATTATGCCAATATACTGAGATGTTAAATTGTGAATGAGTTTAGGATAGCTTAAATGGTGTTGCCATAGAGATTTATTAAAGTAACATAAAAAAATACAATAGTTATTTTACTATATCTTTACAATTTTTCATTCTAACTCTTCATATTTTTTTATATAAGTAGAAGTCCTCATTTGAAGGAAGCACAGTAAGTTTCATAGCTTTATCATTTTCAAGAGCCAGCATAAAATTTAAACTATCATAACTTATAAATCAAGCTTGCAATTCTTAGTACCTATAATGGCCACCAGAGGGAGCTATAGGATTACTTTTAAATAATTATTGTAGAAACGAGTATGATTTAAATCATTTATAGAAATCTTTCAAATAAAATAATATGTATTTTAGGAATTTTACTGATAAAATGACCCTCACTTAATTAGAATAACAAGCTGAAGTATTGTGAACTGTATATTAAGAATAATTCTTTATAGGCTTTATGGACAGATACGTTTTGAGTGACTCTTGAAGGATCAGCACCACATCCTCTTTTACCACTGTTTAAAGAATTAATCTTACAGAACAGGTGTGAATGAATTTTGGATAGCTTGAATGGTTTTGTCGTGGTGATTTTTTGAAATAATAGTAAAAAAGGAACCAGTAAATGTCTTTTTATTTTTTTAAAGTGCAGCTTCTAAACACTTCAAAAAAAATTTTACACATAAAAGACAAGTCATTCTGAGGAAATATGCATAGTTTCATGACTATACAACACTATATGGATGATAGAAAATTAAAAAACTATCATACATCTGATGTCACTCTGTCCCCCTGTCACTGTGTGTGTGTGTGTGTGTGTGTGTGTGTGTGTGTTAAGTGAATTAGGTGTGAAACTATCAGGGAGCATTTAGTCTCCAGCGCCAACATTTTACAGAACTGCCACTTTCCTGGAGTCTCCAGAATTACTCGGTGTCAGGCTCTGAGAGACTTAAGATTCCAAAAAATGATTTAATTAGAATACCATGAAGTATTGTGAAATACTATATATTAAGGCTTTATATATAGGCTTTATGAACTGATTAGAGTGACTCGTGAAGGACCAGCACCACCTCCTCTTGTTCGATGGTTTGAGGAATATATCTTCCAGAATCCAGGATTAAGATTTAGGAGCTCATTTTTATTCCACCTCCTTTCCTGAAAGTCTGTCTTGCAGAATTGACTAAAAATTAATCTTCACATTATTTCCTAATTATTTTGCAATTCTTTTTGTCAGTTCTTCTTGACCTGTTTTTCTCTTCCAGCTTTCCTGGACTATTGTATAGCACTCATAAATGATTACATAAAAAATAATGGTAGTTATTAAGATTGATATGGTTTGGAATTGGTAAAATGTGCTTGGAAAAAAATCACAATAAAACAATGTTTTCATTTTTAAGTTTGGAATATTAACTGACATGAATGAATGCTATATAAATATTGTTCATGTTAACATAATGTTTATGAATGGAATCTTATTGTAAAGTGTTACTAAAGTTATATATATATTGTTCTGTGAATGTGATTTTAAAGTCTAGATGATTCGGATTAACCCTTTAACTGCCATATCCTTTAAAACCTCACTGCCAGAGGGATATTGTGAATGCATGTGCCCGCTGGGCACAGTTTACCTGATGCCACCGGGGTGGCGATGGCACTGGTGGCTTGAGCCCGCCATCGCTGCTTGCAGCTATATTTATTATTATTATTATTAGGGCTCAAGCCCAAAGGGCGAGAGGCCTATTGTTTTCCTTAGGATTATTTTTTATTATTATTATTATTATTAGGGCTCAAGCCTGGAGGGCGAGAGCCCTATTGTTTTCCTTAGGATTATTTGTTATTATTATTATTATTATTATTAGGGCTCAAGCCTGGAGGGCGAGAGCCCTATTGTTTTCCTTAGGATTATTTTTTATTATTATTATTATTATTATTATTTTTTTCTAACGTTACGGGGGCTTTTGGGGTCCTTAACATGCTCGAAAACTCTTGAAAATTGGCACACAGATTGGAACCTGCGGCCATTAGGGTCGGGCAGAGACTGATACACGGGCGTGGCACAGGGGCTCTACAGCGCCCCCTGGAATACTGAGGGCCATATATCATACATACTTGCACGTACACTCAAAAAAATATTTAACCCCGAAAGTTAAAACTTATTTAATTCAATTAGATGTCAATTTTCCATCCAATGTAATCACATAAATCCAACGCAAAAGTTAATATTTGTTTAAGCTTCACCTTTTCATGTTCAGTTAACGTAAATGAATTAAATACATTTTATGAAAACTGATGAACTGTGATTTAAGCTTGTATAATACATAAACTTTACTCATTTTCAATAACTTATTGTTACTTGCTTTATATAAGCACCTTACATTTTCTTAATTCTATTGAATAAATGGACAAAACATGTTACATTTTCAAACCTTTATTGTTGTAATTGAAAGTGACAAAAGTGAACATTCGACAAAACGTGACATTCAGCCAAGTATGGTGACCCATACTCAGAATTTGTGCTCTGCATTTAACCCATCCGAAGTGCACACACACACTCTTGGAGCAGTGGGCAGCCATTTATGCTGCGGTACCCGGGGAGCAGTTTGGGGTTCGATGCCTTGCTCAAGGGCACCTAAGTCGTGGTATTGAAGGTGGAGAGAGCACTGTACATGCACTCCCCCACCCACAATTCCTGCAGGCCCGGGACTCGAACTCACAACTTTTCGATTGCCAGTTTGACTCTAACCATTGGGCCGCAACTTCCCTATTTTTATAATTTTAGCTAACGTGGCAGGTCCTCAACCCAACCACAAGCTCCACACTTCACCACAACGGTAACTCGCACAAAATACACCAATATAAAGTCTTTTAAAATGCCCATATAATAGAGCATTAGACATGAAAAAGTCTCCTTATTATCACATTTTACTAAAAACTGCATAAAATAACACTTTATTTCAACATTTTCTCTCCCCATATCCAGTCCTGTGCAAAGCATGATGGGAAGTGTAAAACTTATTTTGAGGTACTTGATTGAAACATGTTCTTTCAAAATGAAAACTTTATGTTAAACCAACGAGTCACAGTTTTAAGTCAGTTTAACATGACACAATCATGTTGAACTGAAAAATAGCCAAAATGGCATTAATTCAACATGAATTGTTCAGGTAAAGTGAACAAATGTGAAAAATCATTTTTTTGAGTGTAGACACATGAAACTCGGTACACATGTAGATCTCATTAAACCAAACAACTTTCGTACTGCATGTCATAGGCTCCGCCCAACAGGAAGTTGGCTATTTAGGGTTTATTATTCATATTTTTGGTCAAAGTTGTGGGGGCTTTTGGGGTCCCTAACATACTCAAAAACTCTTGAAAATTTGCGCACACTTTGGAATCTGTGCCCTTTAGGAGCCTGCAGAGGCTGGGACCCGGGCGTGGCACAGGGGCTCTACGGCGCCCCCTGGAACACAGTCATAAATGTTGATGTATAACTCACACATACTTGCACATATTCATATGAAACTCAGTACACATATAGATCTCATTGTGCCGAACAATTTTCGTATTGCATGTCATTGGGCTCCGCCCAACAGGAAGTCAGCTATTTAGAGTTATGTAAAAAGCGCATGCTCTGGAATTTGATATACTTGTCATAGGTTTTTTACTCGTTTACCACCAAACTCGGTCAACATGATCTCAAGACATTGGGGATGAAAAATTGCCAGGGGATTTTTGATATCTCGAACGGTTTGCTCGTAGCGAGGCGTTGAATTTATGGCGAGAATTGAGAAACAGGAAGTGTCTAATACCATCCACATACATTTCCTGATTTCAATCAAACTTCATCAGATTATTCATTGTATGATGTCGATCACATATATGTGACTATTAGGAGTCAAAGTTATAGCGCCACCAACTGGCAGCAGGAAGTGTGTCATTTTCAAAATGCTTTGAATTCAGCATCTTATTTTTACTCGATTTGCTTCAAACTTCATCAGAATAATGTTAAAACACAGCCGATATGAATCTGCTGGGGGAAATTGGATATCTAAAAATATTGTTGCCGTGGCAACATGTCAAACTGGAATACTTCTCAGGTGATTTTGAGGCATATAACATGCTTAGAATTTCATCAAACTCAGAACACATATCAGTATTTATGATAACTAGACACTGGCAAAAGTTCATAAGAGGGTGTGGAAGAGGCACTCTATAGCGCCACCTTTTGTCAAAAGTGGGGGGGTTAGTTTTAGCTACAGACACCAAACTCGGTAAAAAAATTGTTCTTATCAAGACGGACAACTTTCTAATTCACAGTCATCAGCTACGATCAACAGGAAGTCAGCTATTTTTATTTGAATGTGGATTTTTTTTTACATTTAGTTGTGAATTAATGCATACTGCTCAGAGGAGAGTAACACTATACACACCAAACTTTGTCTACATGATGCCAAAACATTTTAAACAACTTAAATTGCCAATGGATTTTGGATAGCTTGAACGGTTTTGTCGTGGTGATTTTTTTTAATGACAGTAAAACTGGAATTATTAATTTTCCTGCATTTTTAAATTCCAAACACTTCAAAACCTTTTTTCATACAGACAAAAAGTCATTCTGAGTAAATATGGATAGTTTCACGACTTTACAACACTGTATGGATAATAGAAAATTAAAAAACTGTCAGACATCTCATATCACTCTGTCCCTCTGTTTGAGTATATGTGCTTCAGACTTCCATTGTCTGAGAGAAATTGCGCCCCTACAGGTGCAATTACCGGAGATTTAGTTTCTCTTTTAAATCGGTTAAAATACAAATAAATACTTGGATTTAATTCACACTGACAAGCTAAACCAACATATATGATTATTACCGGGTCAGGGCTCATTAATAATTGATGTGTGTGTGGTCAGTGATACGTGTGAAACACGAGAGATGAATCACCGCTCTGAGCATGAGCATCTGGAATGATGAGCTCAGAAAAAACGAGTTTATTCTTGTTTTATAGCTATTAAAAATAAAGTATTGCAGCGATATCACACAATTCACCAATTAGAACACACCAAGAGCTAAATTCAGATGTTTTTGAACTGTTTGTGTGAAAATGAAATATTTGCGGCTGCCTATCTGAAATCGCGCCTCCGATCAGCGCGTACAGTGTCGAGCTAAAAAAAAAACGAATTTATTCTTGTTTAAGAGCTTTTTTAAATAAAATATTACCACAAATGCACACAATAAACCCATTGTAACACTACAAGAGCTAAATGCAGGTGTTTGTGACCCGTTTAAGTGTGCAAGACTATTTGAAAGCGCGACTGGCAGAATAACATATATCTCTCGAGCTGCAGGATTCTGCCTTTCGTCGTACGAACGAACACATAACGGACAAGATTATGGCGAATATAAACGAAAACAGCCACGTGAACATAAACTGTTGAGAAATAAATCTGAAGTGGATCTACTGGATTTTAATATTAAGTGACCGCATATACCAGCTGCTTCTGTCTTCAATTTTAATCTATATAAAAAATGTAATTCATTCATCTTGGCTGCGTTTTTAATGTGTGTACGTATTTATTTATTTATTATTTTGATCTAACAAGAATTAATCTATATTTAATTAAATCAATTACATTTTATTTTACATTTGATTTGTCCATTTCTGCATCTAAACGCCTACAAACATAAAACATGCTCTATTATACTATTGTTAGCAATTTCTTTATCGTCCAATTTATCTGGTGTACACACTTTTATTTTCATAATAAACTTGTTTGTTAGATTATACACAGTTACAGTGGTCTATAATAAATATTAACAGGTTTTATTCAAGCTGTTTAGAATGATTGCCGTAGGCTAAAAAACATTGGAAAACAATAACTGTTGTACTTTTTTATATATTTTGTATAATTTCATAGTTTATGCATTATAGATATAAAAACAAATAAATTTAGCCACTCACATAGAAATCTTAGGCCTTATCCTTTTCTTACAGTTTTAGGAATTTTTAAAAATCGTAAAAAACCTTATTTGTGCTGCAAATAATAATTTCAAACTCAAAAAGTAAATAGTCAGTTCATGCTTTATAAAGCCTTGTCCCAATATTAATAGTCAGTAGTAAGCATATATACAGCTATAAATAGCTTGTTTTTGGTTTATAAGCACATTTATTAAAAAGGAGAGTAAAGGATCAGTTATCTTCCTATGAAAAATAAAAAAAAAATAAAAATAAACAAACAACAACACAGATTGATACAGAACTCAGAAATGTTATTGTGGATTTATGATAAAATCAGCCTGTAAATGAATTCATACTCCTCCAAGAAGACACAAGTAGTTCACACCAAACTTTTTTTTTAACATGAAGCCAATATACTGAAGATGTTAAATTGCGAATGGGTTTAGGACACCTTAAATGGTGTGGCCATAGCGATTTATTAAAGTAACATAAAAAAATACAATAGTTATTTTACTATATCTTTAAATTTTTTCATTCCAAACTCTTCATAATTTTTTATATACGTAGAAGTCATCATTTGAAGGAACCACAGTCAGTTTCAAAGCTTTATCATTTTCAAGAGCCAGAAAAAAATTAAAACTATCATAACTTATAAATGAAGCTTGCAATTCTTAGTACCAATAATGGCCACCAGATGGAGCTATAGGATTACTTTTAAATAATTATTGTAGAAACAAGTATGATTTAAATAATTTATAGAAATCTTTCAAAGAAAAATAATATGAATTTTATGTATTTTACTGATAAAATTACCCTCACTTAATTAGAATAACAAGCTGAAGTATTGTGAACTGTATATTAAGAATAATTCTTTATAGGCTTTATGGACAGATACGTTTTGAGTGACTCTTGAAGGTTCAGCACCACATCCTCTTTTACCACTGTTTAAAGAATTTATCTTACAGAACAGGTGCGAATGAATTTTGGATAGCTTGAATGGTTTTGTCGTGGTGATTTTTTGAAATAACAGTAAAAAAGTAACCAGTAAATGTCTTTTATTTTTTAAAAATGCAGCTTCTAAACACTTCAAAAAAATTTACACATAGAAGACAAGTCATTCTGAGGAAATATGCATAGTTTCATGACTATACAACACTATATGGATGATAGAAAATTAAAAAACTATCATACATCTGATGTCACTCTGTCCCTCTGTCACTGTGGGTAATGTGTGTGTGTGTGTGTGTTAAGTGAATTAGGTGTGAAACTATCAGGGAACATTTAGTCTCCAGTGCCAACATTTTACAGAACTGCCACTTTCCTGGAGTCTCAGAATTACAATGTGTCAGGTTCTGAGAGATCTAAGATTCAAAAAATGATTTAATTAGAATACCATGAAGTATTGTGAAATACTATATATTAAGACTTTATATATAGGCTTTATGAACAGATTAGACTGACTCGTGAAGGACCAGCACCACCTCCTCTTGTCTGATGGTTTGAGGAATATATCTTCCAGAATCCGGGATTAAGATTTAGGAGCTCATTTTTATTCCACCTCCTTGCCTGAAAGTCTGTCTTGCAGAATTGACTAAAAATTAATCTTCACATTAATTCCTAATTATTTTGCAATTCTTTTTGTCAGTTCTTCTTGACCTGTTTTTTTCTTCTTCTTTTCTGACCTCATGACCCAGTCAGCATTTTTTGTATAATGGTCAAGTCTTAACTTATCCATTTCTGTATTGCATTTGTGTTTGATATTTCTCATGGGTATTTCATAATTTTCGACTTTACAGTTTGAGTTAAAACTCTTTTTTAGCGCATTCCATCTGTAAAAGAAAACATGCCTAATAATTCTACACACATGAATATAAAGTGTTTTTCTCTTCCAGCTTTCCTGGACTATTGTATAGCACTCATAAATGATTAAATAAAAATAATGGTAGTTATTAAGATTGATATGGTTTGGAATTGGTAAAATGTTCTTGGAAAAAAAATCACAATAAAACAATGTTTTAATGTTTAAGTTTGGAATATTAACTGACATGAATGAATGCTATATAAATATTGTTCATGTTAACATAATGTTTATAAATGGAATCTTATTGTAAAGTGTTACTAAAGTTATAAATATATATATATATATATATATATATATATATATATATATATATATATATATATATATATATATATATATATATATATATATATATATTGTTCTGTGAATGTAATTTTAAAGTCTAGATGATTCGGATTAACCCTTTAACTGCCATATCCTTTAAAACCTCACTGCCAGAGGGATATTAGGAAAACCAATAATGGCCACCAGATGGAGCTATAGGATTACTTTTAAATAATTATTGTAGAAACAAGTATGATTTAAATCATTTATAGAAATCTTTCAAAGAAAAATAATATGAATTTTATGTATTTTACTGATAAAATTACCCTCACTTAATTAGAATAACAAGCTGAAGTATTGTGAACTGTATATTAAGAATAATTCTTTATAGGCTTTATGGACAGATACGTTTTGAGTGACTCTTGAAGGTTCAGCACCACATCCTCTTTTACCACTGTTTAAAGAATTTATCTTACAGAACAGGTGCGAATGAATTTTGGATAGCTTGAATAGTTTTGTCGTGGTGATTTTTTGAAATAACAGTAAAAAAGTAACCAGTAAATGTCTTTTATTTTTTTAAAGTGCAGCTTCTAAACACTTCAAAAAAATTTACACATAGAAGACAAGTCATTCTGAGGAAATATGCATAGTTTCATGACTATACAACACTATATGGATGATAGAAAATTAAAAAACTATCATACATCTGATGTCACTCTGTCCCTCTGTCACTGTGGTTAATGTGTGTGTGTGTGTGTGTGTTTGTGTGTGTGTTAAGTGAATTAGGTGTGAAACTATCAGGGAGCATTTAGTCTCCAGTGCCAACATTTTACAGAACTGCCACTTTCCTGGAGTCTCAGAATTACAATGTGTCAGGTTCTGAGAGATCTAAGATTCAAAAAAAAAATTTAATTAGAATACCATGAAGTATTGTGAAATACTATATATTAAGACTTTATATATAGGCTTCATGAACAGATTAGAGTGACTCGTGAAGGACCAGCACCACCTCCTCTTGTCTGATGGTTTGAGGAATATATCTTCCAGAATCCGGGATTAAGATTTAGGAGCTCATTTTTATTCCACCTCCTTTCCTGAAAGTCTGTCTTGCAGAATTGACTAAAAATTAATCTTCACATTAATTCCTAATTATTTTGCAATTCTTTTTGTCAGTTCTTCTTGACCTGTTTTTTTCTTCTTCTTTTCTGACCTCATGACCCAGTCAGCATTTTTTGTATAATGGTCAAGTCTTAACTTATCCATTTCTGTATTGCATTTGTGTTTGATATTTCTCATGGGTATTTCATAATTTTCGACTTTACAGTTTGAGTTAAAACTCTTTTTTAGCGCATTCCATCTGTAAAAGAAAACATGCCTAATAATTCTACACACATGAATATAAAGTGTTTTTCTCTTCCAGCTTTCCTGGACTATTGTATAGCACTCATAAATGATTAAATAAAAATAATGGTAGTTATTAAGATTGATATGGTTTGGAATTGGTAAAATGTTCTTGGAAAAAAATCACAATAAAACAATGTTTTAATGTTTAAGTTTGGAATATTAACTGACATGAATGAATGCTATATAAATATTGTTCATGTTAACATAATGTTTATAAATGGAATCTTATTGTAAAGTGTTACTAAAGTTATAAATATATATATATATATATATATTGTTCTGTGAATGTAATTTTAAAGTCTAGATGATTCGGATTAACCCTTTAACTGCCATATCCTTTAAAACCTCACTGCCAGAGGGATATTAGGAATGCATGTGCCCGCTGGGCACACTTTATCTGATGCCACCGGGGTGGCGATGGCATTGGTGGCTTGAGCCCGCCATCGCTGCTTGCAGCTATATTTATTATTAGGGCTCAAGCCCAAAGGGCGAGAGGCCTATTGTTTTCCTTAGGATTATTTTTTATTATTATTATTATTATTATTATTATTATTTTTTTCCAACGTCTCGGGGGCTTTTGGGGCCCTTAACGTGCTTAAAAAGTCTTGAAAATTGGCACACAGATTGGAACCTGCGGCCATTAGGGCCGGGCAGAGACTGATACACGGGCGTGGCACAGGGGCTCTACAGCGCCCCCTGGAATATGGAGGGCCATATATCATACATTCTTGCTCGTAGACGAATGAAACTCGGTACACATATAAATCTCATCAATCCAAACAACTTTTGTATTGCATATCATAGGCTCCGCCCAACAGGAAGTTGGCTATTTAGGGTTTAGTATTAAAATTTTTCGTCAAAGTTGTGGGGGCTTTTGGGGTCCTTAACATACTCAAAAACTCTTGAAAATTTGCGCACACTTTGGAATCTGTGGCCTTTAGGAGCCTGCAGAGGCTGGGACCCGGGCGTGGCACAGGGGCTCTACGGCGCCCCCTGGAACACAGTCAGAAATGTTGATGTATAGCTCACACATACTTGCACATATTCATATGAAACTCAGTACACATATAGATCTCATCGTGCCGAACAACTTTCGTATTGCATGTCATAGGCTCCACCCAACAGGAAGTCAGCTATTTAGAGTTATGTAAAAAGCACATGCTCTGGAATTTGAAATACTTGTCATAGGTTTTTTTCTCGATTGCCGCCAAACTCGGTCAACATGATCTCAAGACACTGGGGATGAAAAATTGCCAGGGGATTTTTGATATCTCGAACGGTTTGCTCGTGGCGAGGCGTTGAAATTATGGCGAGAAATGAGAAACAGGAAGTGTCTAATACCGTCCACATACATTTCCTGATTTTAATCAAACTTCATCAGATTATTCGTTGTATGATGTCGATCGCATATATGTGACTATTAGGAGTCAAAGTTATAGCGCCACCAACTGGCAGAAGGAAGTGTGTCATTTTCAAAATGATTTGAATTCAGCATCTTATTATTACTCGATTTGCTTCAAACTTCATCAGAATAATGTTAAAACACAGCCGATATAAATCTGCAAGGGGGATATTGATATCTAAAAAATTGTTGGCGTGGCAACATGTCAAACTGGAATACTTCTCAGGTGATTTTGAGGCAAATAACATACTTAGAATTTCACAAAACTCTGAATACACATCAGTATTTCTGATAGGAACTTAAATTGTGAATGGATTTTGGATAGCTTGAATGGTTTTGCCGTGGTGATTTTTTTTAAATGACCTTACAAAGGGAATAATTATTGTATTTTTAAATTGCAGCTTCCAAACACGTCAAAGAATTTTTTCATACAGATGAAAAAGTCATTCTGAGGAAATATGCATAGTTTAACGACTTTACAACACTGTATGGATAACAGAAAATTAAAAAACTGTCAGACATCTCATCTCACTCTGTCCCTCTGTTTGAGTATATGTGCTTCAGACTTCCATTGTCTGAGAGAAATTGCGCCCCTACAGGTTCAATTCCCGAACTTTTACTTTCACTTTTAAATCGGTTAAAAATACAAATAAATACTTAGATTTAATTCACACTGACAAGCTAAACCAACATATCTGATTATTACCGGTTCAGGGCTCATGGATAAATTATTTCTGGCCAGAGATACGTGAGAAATAGGAGAGATGAATCACCGCTGTGACCACGAGCGTCTGGAGTAAAGAGCTCAGAAAAAACGAATTTATTCCTGTTTTAAAGCTTTTAAAAATAAATTATTACAGCGATATCACACAATCAACCAATTAGAACACACCAAGAGCTAAATTCAGATGTTTTTGAACTGTTTGTGTGAAAATGAAATATTTGTGGCTGCCTATCTGAAATCACGCCTCCGATCAGCGCGTACAGTGCCCAGCTCAAAACAAACGAATTTATTCTTGTTTAAGAGCTTTTTTAAATAAAATATTACCACAAATGCACACAATAAACCCATTGTAACACTACAAGAGCTAAATGCAGGTGTTTGTGACCCGTTTAAGTGTGCAAGACTATTTGAAAGCGCGACTGGCAGAATAACATATCTCTCGAGCTGCAGGTCTCTGTCTTTCGTCGTACGAACGAACACATCACGGACAAGATTATTTCAAAATACATAATAGCTTGGCGAATATAAACGAAAACAGCCACGTGAACATAAACTGGATCTACTGGATTTGAATATTAAAGTGACCACATTTACCACTTGCTTCTGTCTTCAATTTTAATCTATATAAAAAAGGAAACTCATTCGACTTGGCTGCTTTTTTAATGTGTGCGTATTTATTTATTTACCTTTTTATACATTTTGTATAATTTCATAGTTTGTGTATTACAATTATAAAAACAAAAATAAATTTAGCCACTCACATAGAAATAGCTTAGGCCTTAACCTTTTTCTGTCAGTTTTAGGGATTTTTAAAAATCCTAAAAAAAACTTACTTGTGCTGCAAATAATAATTTCAAACTCATTTGATACTGACCTATGACATCCTGTGACATTATATTTATTTGAATTTACATAATCTCATAGATGTAACAGTAAATCTGTTCAGCTCACAGATCAAGACTAAGCTGTAATGCAAGCAGAACTTTCACAAATGCTTATGAGTCATTTAAGGATTTGATAACACTGTAAAATAATGTCTAATTTGTTAACATTAGCAAATTCATTGATAACACTTTATAATAACTGCACTCATTAGTAAATAGTCAGTTCATGCTTTATAAAGCCTTGTCCCAATATTAATAGTCAGTAGTAAGCAGTTTATAAATACAGCTATAAATAGCTTGTCCTTGGTTTATAAGCACATTTATTAAAAAGGAGAGTAAAGGGTCAGTTATCTTCCTATGAAAAATAAAAGATACAAATAAACAAACAACAACACAGATTGATACAGAACTCAGAAATTTTATTGTGGATTTATGATAAAATCAGCCTGTAAATGAATTCATACTCCTCCTCATACTACTCCATACTCCTTTTTCAACATGATGCCAATATACTGAGATGTTAAATTGTGAATGGGTTTAGGATAGCTTAAATGGTGTTGCCATAGAGATTTATTAAAGTAACATAAAAAAATACAATAGTTATTTTACTATATCTTTAAAATTTTTCATTCTAACTCTTCATAATTTTTTATATAAGTAGAAGTCCTCATTTGAAGGAAGCACAGTAAGTTTCATAGCTTTATCATTTTCAAGAGCCAGCATAAAATTAAAACTATCATAACTTATAAATCAAGCTTGCAATTCTTAGTACCTATAATGGCCACCAGAGGGAGCTATAGGATTACTTTTAAATAATTATTGGAGAAACGAGTATGATTTAAATAATTTATAGAAATCTTTCAAATAAAATAATATGTATTTTAGGAATTTTACTGATAAAATGACCCTCACTTAATTAGAATAACAAGCTGAAGTATTGTGAACTGTATATTAAGAATAATTCTTAATAGGCTTTATGGACAGATACGTTTTAAGTGACTCTTGAAGGTTCAGCACCACATCCTCTTTTACCACTGTTTAAAGAATTAATCTTACAGAACAGGTGTGAATGAATTTTGGATAGCTTGAATGGTTTTGTCGTGGTGATTTTTTGAAATAATAGTAAAAAAGGAACCAGTAAAAAAAGTGCAGCTTCTAAACACTTCAAAAAAATGTACACATAGAAGACAAGTCATTCTGAGGAAATATGCATAGTTTCATGACTATACAACATTATATGGATGACAGAAAATTAAAAAACATACATCTGATGTCACTCTGTCCCTCTGTCACTGTGTGTGTGTGTTTGTGTGTGTTTTAAGTGAATTAGGTTGTGAAACTATCAGTGAGCATTTAGTCTCCAGCGCCAACATTTTACAGAACTGCCACTTTCCTGGAGTCTCAGAATTACAATGTGTCAGGTTCTGAGAGATCAAAGATTCCAAAAAAATATTTAATTAGAATACCATGAAGTATTGTGAAATACTATATATTAAGACTTTATATATAGGCTTTATGAACAGATTAGAGTGACTCGTGAAGGACCAGCACCACCTCCTCTTGTTTGATGGTTTGAGGAATATATCTTCCAGAATCCAGGATTAAGATTTAGGAGCTCATTTTTATTCCACCTCCTTTCCTGAAAGTCTGTCTTGCAGAATTGACTAAAAATTAATCTTCACATTAATTCCTAATTCTTTTGCAATTCTTTTGTCAGTTCTTCTTGACCTGTTTTTCTCTTCCAGCTTTCCTGGACTATTGTATAGCACTCATAAATGATTAAATAAAAAATAATGGTAGTTATTAAGATTGATATGGTTTGGAATTGGTAAAATGTGCTTGGAAAAAAATCACAATAAAACAATGTTTTAATGTTTAAGTTTGGAATATTAACTGACATGAATGAATGCTATATAAATATTGTTCATGTTAACATAATGTTTATAAATGAAATCTTATTGTAAAGTGTTACTAAAGTTATATATATATATATATATATATTGTTCTGTGAATGTTGATTTTAAAGTCTAGATGATTCGGATTAACCCTTTAACTGCCATATCAAGTTCAAGTTCTAGTTCAAGTTCAATTTATTTGTATAGCGCATTTACAACAGCCTCCTGGCTGACCAAAGTGCTTTAACATAAGAGCAAGAATATTACACATACATAAAAATAGACCAGACAAAAAATTTAAAACCACCCATTTCAAAAATGTAGCATAACACAGTAGTCAGTACACTAAGGAAAATAAAAAGTTTTTAGCAAAGATTTAAAAATAGACAAGGAAGGGCCAGTCTGATCTCTAAAGGCAGGGTATTCCAGAGTCGTGGCCCAGCCACTGCAAATGCACGCTCCCCTCTACGCTCCCCTCTATCCTTTAAAACCTCACTGCCAGAGGGATATTGTGAATGCATGTGCCCGCTGGGCACAGTTTACCTGATGCCACCGGGGTGGTGATGGCATTGGTGGCTTGAGCCCGCCATCGCTGCTTGCAGCTATATTTATTAGGGCTCAAGCCCAAAGGGCGAGAGGCTATTGTTTTCCTTAGGATTATTTTTATTATTATTATTATTATTATTATTTTTTTTTTCCAACGTCTCGGGGCTTTTGGGGCCCTTAACGTGCTTAAAAAGTCTTGAAAATTGGCACACAGATTGGAACCTGCGGCCATTAGGGCCGGGCAGAGACTGATACACGGGCGTGGCACAGGGGCTCTACAGCGCCCCCTGGAATATGGAGGGCCATATATCATACATTCTTGCTCGTAGACGTATGAAACTCATTACACATATAAATCTCATCAATCCAAACAACTTTTGTATTGCATATCATAGGCTCCGCCCAACAGGAAGTTGGCTATTTAGGGTTTAGTATTCAAATTTTTTGTCAAAGTTGTGGGGTGCTTTTAGGGTCCTTAACATACTCAAAAACTCTTGAAAATTTGCGCACACTTTGGAATTGGTGGCCTTTAGGAGCCTGCAGAGGCTGGGACCCGGGCGTGGCACAGGGGCTCTACGGCGCCCCCTGGAACACAGTCAGAAATGTTGATGTATAGCTCACACATACTTGCACATATTCTTATGAAACTCAGTACACATATAGATCTCATCGTGCCGAACAACTTTCGTATTGCATGTCATAGGCTCCACCCAACAGGAAGTCAGCTATTTAGAGTTATGTAAAAAGCGCATGCTCTGGAATTTGAAATACTTGTCATAGGTTTTTTTCTCGATTGCCGCCAAACTCTGTCAACATGATCTCAAGACACTGGGGATGAAAAATTGCCAGGGGATTTTTGATATCTCAACGGTTTGCTCGTGGCGAGGCGTTGAAATTATGGCGAGA
This sequence comes from Carassius auratus, assembly GCF_003368295.1. NCBI lineage: Eukaryota > Metazoa > Chordata > Actinopteri > Cypriniformes > Cyprinidae > Carassius > Carassius auratus. Next base: position 23,414 of record NW_020529038.1, read on the forward strand.
AATGAGAAACAGGAAGTGTCTAATACCGTCCACATACATTTCCTGATTTTAATCAAACTTCATCAGATTATTCGTTGTATGATGTCGATCGCATATATGTGACTATTAGGAGTCAAAGTTATAGCGCCACCAACTGGCAGAAGGAAGTGTGTCATTTTCAAAATGATTTGAATTAAGCATCTTATTATTACTCGATTTGCTTCAAACTTCATCAGAATAATGTTAAAACACAGCCGATATAAATCTGCAAGGGGGATATTGATATCTAAAAAATTGTTGGCGTGGCAACATGTCAAACTGGAATACTTCTCAGGTGATTTTGAGGCAAATAACATACTTAGAATTTCACAAAACTCTGAACACACATCAGTATTTCTGATAGGAACTTAAATTGTGAATGGATTTTGGATAGCTTGAATGGTTTTGCCGTGGTGATTTTTTTAAATGACCTTACAAAGGGAATCATTATTGTATTTTTAAATTGCAGCTTCCAAACACGTCAAATAATTTTTTCATACAGATGAAAAAGTCATTCTGAGGAAATATGCATAGTTTCACGACTTTACAACACTGTATGGATAACAGAAAATTAAAAAACTGTCAGACATCTCATCTCACTCTGTCCCTCTGTTTGAGTATATGTGCTTCAGACTTCCATTGTCTGAGAGAAATTGCGCCCCTACAGGTGCAATTACCCGGACTTTTACTTTCACTTTTAAATCGGTTTAAAAATACAAATAAATACTTAGATTTAATTCACACTGACAAGCTAAACCAACATATCTGATTATTACCGGTTCAGGGCTCATGGATAAATTATTTCTGGCCAGAGATACGTGAGAAATAGGAGAGATGAATCACCGCTGTGATCACGAGCGTCTGGAGTAAGAGCTCAGAGAAAACGAATTTATTCCTGTTTTAAGCTTTTAAAAATAAATTATTACAGCGATATCACACAATCAACCAATTAGAACACACCAAGAGCTAAATTCAGATGTTTTTGAACTGTTTGTGTGAAAATGAATATTTGTGGCTGCCTATCTGAAATCACCGCTCCGATCAGCGCGTACAGTGTCGAGCTCAAAACAAACGAATTTATTCTTGTTTAAGAGCTTTTTTAAATAAAATATTACCACAAATGCACACAATAAACCCATTGTAACACTACAAGAGGCTAAATGCAGGTGTTTGTGACCCGTTTAAGGTGTGCAAGACTATTTGAAAGCGCGACTGGCAGAATAACATATCTCTCGAGCTGCAGGATTCTGGCTTTCGTCGTACGAACGAACACATCACGGACAAGATTATTTCAAAATAACATAATAGCTTGGCGAATATAAACGAAAACAGCCACGTGAACATAAACTGGATCTACTGGATTTGAATATTAAGTGACCACATTTACCCACTTGCTTCTGTCTATCAATTTTAATCTATATAAAAAAAGGAAACTCATTCGACTTGCTGCCTTTTTTTAATGTGTGCGTATTTATTTATTTACTTTTTATACATTTTGTATAATTTCATAGTTTGTGTATTACAATTATAAAAACAAAAATAAATTAAGCCACTCACATAGAAATAGCTTAGGCCTTAACCCTTTTTCTGACAGTTTTAGGGATTTTTAAAAATCCTAAAAAAAACTTATTTGTGCTGCAAATAATAATTTCAAACTCATTTGATACTGACTATGACAATCCTGTGACATTATATTTATTTGAATTTACATAATCTCATAGATGTAACAGTAAATCTGTTCAGCTCACAGATCAATACTAAGCTGTAATGCAGCAGAACTCACAAATGCTTATGAGTCATTTAAGGATTTGATAACACTGTAAAATAATGTCTAATTTGTTAACATTAGCAAATGCATTGATAACACTTTATAATAACTGCACTCATTAGTAAATAGTCAGTTCATGCTTTATAAAGCCTTGTCCCAATATTAATAGTCAGTAGTAAGCAGTTTATAAATACAGCTATAAATAGCTTGTCCTTGGTTTATAAGCACATTTATTAAAAAGGAGAGTAAGTTATCTTCCTATGAAAAATAAAAGATAAAAATAAACAAACAACAACACAGATTGATACAGAACTCAGAAATTTTATTGTGGATTTATGATAAAATCAGCCTGTAAATGAATTCATACTCCTCCTCATACTACTCCATACTCCTTTTTCAACATGATGCCAATATACTGAGATGTTAAATTGTGAATGGGTTTAGGATAGCTTAAATGGTGTTGCCATAGAGATTTATTAAAGTAACATAAAAAATACAATAGTTATTTTACTATATCTTTAAAATTTTCATTCTAACTCTTCATAATTTTTTATATAAGTAGAAGTCCTCATTTGAAGAAGCACAGTAAGTTTCATAGCTTTTCATTTTCAAGAGGCAGCATAAAATTAAAACTATCATAACTTATAAAGTCAAGCTTGCAATTCTTAGTACCTATAATGCCACCAGGGGAGCTATAGGATTACTTTTAAATAATTATTGAGAAACGAGTATGATTTAAATAATTTATAGAATCTTTCAAAATAAAATAATATGTATTTAGAATTTTACTGATAAAATGACCCTCACTTAATTAGAATAACAAGCTGAAGTATTGTGACTGTATATTAAGAATAATTCTTTATAGGCTTTATGGACAGATACGTTTTGAGTGACTCTTGAAGGTTCAGCACCACATCCTCTTTTACACTGTTTAAAGAATTAATCTTACAGAACAGGTGTGAATGAATTTTGGATAGCTTGAATGGTTTTGTCGTGGTGATTTTTGAAATAATAGTAAAAAAGGAACCAGTAAATGTCTTTTTATTTTTTAAAGTGCAGCTTCTAAACACTTCAAAAAAAATGTACACATAGAAGACAAGTCATTCTGAGGCATATTTCCTCAGAATGACTGGTCTCATGACATAGTTTCATGACTATACAACACTATATGGATGATAGAAAATTAAAAAACTATCATACATCTGATGTCACTCTGTCCCTCTGTCACTGTGGGTAATGTGTGTGTGTGTGTGTGTGTGTGTGTGTTAAGTGAATTAGGTGTGAAACTATCAGGGAGCATTTAGTCTCCAGCGCCAACATTTTACAGAACTGCCACTTTCCTGGAGTCTCAGAATTACTCGGTGTCAGGCTCTGAGAGACTTAAGATTCCAAAAAATGATTTAATTAGAATACCATGAAGTATTGTGAAATACTATATATTAAGCTTTATATATAGGCTTTATGAACAGATTAGAGTGACTCGTGAAGGACCAGCACCACCTCCTCTTGTTCGATGGTTTGAAGGAATATAAGATTTAGGAGCTCATTTTTATTCCACCTCCTTTCCTGAAAGTCTGTCTTGCAGAATTGACTAAAAATTAATCTTCACATTATTTCCTAATTATTTTGCAATTCTTTTTGTCAGTTCTTCTTGACCTGTTTTTCTCTTCCAGCTTTCCTGGACTATTGTATAGCACTCATAAATGATTAAATAAAAAAAATAATGGTAGTTATTAAGATTGATATGGTTTGGAATTGGTAAAATGTGCTTGGAAAAAAATCACAATAAAACAATGTTTTAATGTTTAAGTTTGGAATATTAACTGACATGAATGAATGCTATATAAATATTGTTCATGTTAACATAATGTTTATAAATGGAATCTTATTGTAAAGTGTTACTAAAGTTATATATATATATATATGTTCTGTGAATGTGATTTTAAAGTCTAGATGATTCGGATTAACCCTTTAACTGCCATATCCTTTAAAACCTCACTGCCAGAGGGATATTGTGAATGCATGTGCCGCTGGGCACAGTTTACCTGATGCCACCGGGTGGCGATGGCATTGGTGGCTTGAGCCCGCCATCGCTGCTTGCAGCTATATTTATTCTTATTCTTCTTCTTCCCCGAATGAATCGCATTTTTGAGGGCTTTAACATGCTCAAAAGTCATGAAACTTTGCACACGCGTCAAACCTGGTGAAAATTTTCGTCTGATATAGGATTCAGAAGAGGGTGTGCAAAATGGCTCGACAGCGCCACCTATACTAAGAAAATCAACAGCCTTCCAGCTATGTTTCACGTACATGCACGAAAATTGGCACACATATGTAACACACAATACCTACAAAAAAGACTCTTGGAGCAAAATTCTAACCCCAACAGGAAGTCGGTTATTTAATATTATGAGCAATTTGTGTATTTTTGGTCATTTCCATGTGTTGTATTTTAACGAACTCCTCCTAGAGATTTCTTCAAATCAACACCAAATTTGGTATGCCTAATCTAAAGGCCTTTGCGATTTAAATTGCGAAGATCTTGAGTTTTCGTTGAAGGGCGTGTCCGTGGCGGCCTGGCGAATTTCGATGATTCGCCATGAAAAATGAAGTTGCTATAACTCAGACATACAATGTCCAATCTGCCCCAAACTTCACATGTTTGATGAGACTCTGAACTGAACAGATTGACATGCCCATATTCAGTTATAGTCATAGCGCCACCTATTGGCAACAGGAAGTGACAATATTTTACGCTGCGACGAACTACTCCTAGAAATTTTATGACATCAATGTCTTTTTTGTGGTCAGTCTAATCTAAAGGCCTGTGCGATGTTCAGTTGTGAAGATCTTGAGTTTTCGTTAAAGGCGTGTCCATGGCGCCATGGCGAAGTTCGATGTCTCGCCATGTGAATAAAAGATGTTATAACTCAGGCATAAAATGTCCGATCTTCCCAAACTTCACATGTGTGATAAGAGTCCTGACCTGAACAGATCTGCAGGCCAATATTCCACCGGGTGTGGCAGAATGGCTCGATAGCGCCACCTATACACTTTCAACAGAGTGTGCCTCG
>NW_020529039.1:0-78321 GCF_003368295.1 Carassius auratus
CGAACTTCCTGTACGCCATTTTGACTTATGTTGTAAACCTACTTTTTCGAAATCCTCATCAACCGTTAGTCCGATTTTCACCAAATTTGACATGAATCATCTTCAGACCATTGGCCAAAAGTTATAGATTTCGTGTCGATATACGAAACGGTTCTCATTTAGCATATCAACCAATTTGCTGGAAGGGTGCCAAAATGCATTTGAGGCTGTATCTCTGCAAGCTTTGACATATTTGCACAAACTTTGTATGTATCATCGTCACCACACGGACCATGCCACATAAATTTGGAAACAGCACCACCTATTGGTCAAGAGTAATAAACCATTCATTAACCATGATTAATTACAATTATACAAATGCGAATAACTTTTTAATGCATTAGCCTATTGCAATGAAACTGGTCTCAAAATATTCTCTGGCTTATGCAGACAACAAAGATACCAAATATGCCAGAGTAAGCCAAACTTCCTGTACGCCATTTTGACTTATGTTGTAAACCTACTTTTTCGAAATCCTCATCAACCGTTAGTCCGATTTTCACCAAATTTGACATGAATCATCTTCAGACCATGTTGGCAAAAAGTTATAGATTTCGTGTCGATATACGAAACGGTTCTCATTTAGCATATCAACCAATTTGCTGGAAGGGTGCCAAAATGCATTTGAGGCTGTATCTCTGCCAAGCTTTGACATATTTGCACCAAAGTTTGTATGTATCATCGTCACCACACCCGGACCATGCCACATAAATTTGGAAACAGCACACCTATTGGTCAAGAGTAATAAACCATTCATTAACCATGATTAATTACAATTATACAAATGCAAATAACTTTTTATGCATTAGCCTATTGCAATGAAACTGGTCTCAAAATATTCTCTGGCTTATGCAGACAACAAAGATACCAAATATGCCAGAGTAAGCCGAACTTCCTGTACGCCATTTTGACTTATGTTGTAAACCTACTTTTTCGAAATCCTCATCAACCGTTAGTCCGATTTTCAACTAAATTTGACATGAATCATCTTCAGACCATGTTGGCAAAAACTTATGGATTTCGTTGTCGATATTACGAAACGGTTCTCATTTAGCATATCAACCAATTTGCTGGAAGGGTGCCATATATGCATTTGAGGCTGTATCTCTGCCAAGCTTTGACATATTTGCACCAAAGTTTGTATGTATCATCGTCACCACACCCGGACCATGCCACATAAATTTTGGAAACAGCACCACCTATTGGTCAAGAGAAATAAACCATTCATTAACCATGATTAATTACATTATAAAATGCAAATAACTTATTTATGCATTAGCCTATTGCAATGAAACTGGTCTCAAAATATTCTCTGGCTAATGCAGACAACATAGATACCAAATATGCCAGAGTAAGCCGAACTTCCTGTACGCCATTTTGACTTATGTTGTACAACCTACTTTTTCGAAAATCCTCATCAACCGTTAGGCCGATTTTCACCAAATTTGACATGAATCATCTTCAGACCATGTTGGCAAAAAGTTATAGATTTTGTGTCGATATACGAAACGGTTCTCATTAGCATATCAACCAATTGCTGGAAGCGTGCCAAAATGCATTTGAGGCTGTATCTCTGCAAGCTTTGACATATTTGCACCAAAGATTGTATGTATCATTGTCACCCACACCCGGACCATGCCATATAAATTTGGAAACAGCGACACCTATTGGTCAAGAGTAATAAACCATTCATTAACCCTGATTAATTACAATTATACAAATGCAAATAACTTTTTTATGCATTAGCCTATTACAGTGAAACTGGTCTCAAAATATTATCTGGCTTATGCAGACAACAAATACACAAAATATGCCAGAGTAAGCCAAACTTCCTGTATGCCATTTTTACTTATGTTGTAAACCTACTTTTTCGAAATCCTCATCAACGTTAGTCTGATTTTCACTAAATTTGACATGAATCATCTTCAGACCATGTTGGCAAAAAGTAATAGATTTCGTGTCGATATACGAAACGGTTCTCATTTAGCATATCAACCAATTTGCTGGAAGGGTGCCAAAATGCATTTTAGGCTGCATCTCTACCTAGCTTTTACATATTTGCACCAAAGTTTGTATGTTTCATCATCACCTCACACTGACAATGCCACATAAATTTGGTAACAGCGACACCTATTGTCCAAGAGTAATAAACCATTCATTAACCTTCAATTATGACAATATTATCTCACAATATTCCTTGGGTTGTCCCGACAATAGACATACCATTTTTATATTAGGAAATCTGAACTCCCTGTCCGCCATTTTGATTAATGTTGAAAATATACTTTTTTGAACTCCTTCTAGACCTTTAGTCCGATTTTCACTAAATTTGACACAGATCATCTTCAGACTCCACTGGCCAAAATTTATGGATTTCGTGTTGATATACAAAACGCTTCTCATTTAGCGCATCAACGAATTTGCTGGAAGGCTCCCAAAATGCATTTGAGATTGTATCTCTGCAAAGCTTTGACATATTTGCACAAAACTTGTATGTATCATCGTCACTACACACTGACCATGCCACATAAAATTTGGAAACGGCACCACCTATTGGTCAAGAGTAATAAACCATTCATTAACCATGATTAATTACAATTATACAAATGTGAATAACTTTTTAATGCATTAGCCTATTGCAATGAAACTGGTCTCAAAATATTCTCTGGCTAATGCAGACAACAAAGATACCAATATTCCAGAGTAAGCCGAACTTCCTGTACGCCATTTTGACTTATGTTGTAAACCTACTTTTTCGAAATCCTCATCAACCGTTAGTCCGATTTTCACCGAATTTGACATGAATCATCTTCAGACCATGTTGGCAAAAAGTTGTAGATTTCATGTCGATATACGAAACGGTTATCATTTATTATATCAACCAATTTGCTGGAAGGGTGCCAAAATGCATTTGATGCTGTATCTCTGCCAAGCTTTGACATACTTGCACCAAAGTATGTATGTATCATCGTCACCAACACCCGGACCATGCCACATAAATTTGGAAACAGCACCACCTATTGGTCAAGAGTAATAAACCATTCATTAACCATGATTAATTACAATTATACAAATGTGAGTAACTTTTTAATGCATTAGCCTATTGCAATGAAACTGGTCTCAAAATATTATCTGGCTTATGCAGACAACAAAGATACCAAATATGCCAGAGTAAGCCGAAATTCCTGTACGCCATTTTGACTTATGTGTAAACCTACTTTTTCGAAATCCTCATCAACCGTTAGTCCGATTTTCACCAAATTTGACATGAATCATCTTCAGACCATGTTGGCAAAAACTTATAGATTTCGTGTCGATATACGAAACGGTTATCCTTTAGCATATCAACCAATTTGCTGGAAGGGTGCCAAAATGCATTTGAGGCTGTATCTCTGCCAAGCTTTGACATATTTGCACCAAAGTTTGTATGTATCATCGTCACCACACCCGGACCATGCCACATAAATTTGGAAACAGCGACACCTATTGTCCAAGAGTAATAAACCATTCATTTACCTTCAATTATGAAATTTACAAAAATGCTAATAACTTTTGAATGCATTAGAGTATTGTAATGAAACTGATCTCACAATATTCCTTGGGATGTCCCAAAAATAGACATACCATTTTTATAGTAGGAAATCTGAACTCCCTGTCTGCCATTTTGATTAATGTTGAAAATATACTTTTTTGAACTCCTTCTAGACCTTTAGTCCGATTTTCACTAAATTTGACACAGATCATCTTCAGACTCCACTGGCCAAAATTGATGGATTTCGTGTCGATATACGAAACGGTTCTCATTAAGCATATCAACCAATTTGCTGGAAGCGTGCCAAAATGCATTTGAGGCTGTATCTCTGCCAAGCTTTGACATATTTGCACCAAAGATTGTATGTATCATTGTCACCACACCCGGACCATGCCATATAAATTTGGAAACAGCACCACCTATTGGTCAAGAGTAATAAACCATTCATTAACCATGATTAATTACAATTATACAAATGCAAATAACTTTTTTATGCATTAGCCTATTACAGTGAAACTGGTCTCAAAATATTCTCTGGCTTATGCAGACAACAAAGATACCAAATATGCCAGAGTAAGCCGAACTTCCTGTACGCCATTTTGACTTATGTTGTAAACCTACTTTTTCGAAATCCTCATCAACCGTTAGTCCGATTTTCACCAAATTTGACTTGAATCATCTTCAGACCATGTTGGCAAAAAGTAATAGATTTCGTGTCGATATACGAAACGGTTCTCATTTAGCATATCAACCAATTTGCTGGAAGGGTGCCAAAATGCATTTGAGGCTGTATCTCTGCCAAGCTTTGACATATTTGCACCAAAGCTTGTATGTATCATCATCACCTCACACTGACCATGCCACATAAATTTGTTAACAGCGACACCTATTGTCCAAGAGTAATAAACCATTCATTAACCTTCAATTGTGAAATTTACAAAAATGCTAATAACTTTTGACTGCATTAGGGTATTGTAATGAAACTGATCTCACAATATTCCTTGGGTTGTCCCGAAAATAGACATACCATTTTTATAGTAGGAAATCTGAACTCCCTGTCCGCCATTTTGACTAATGTTGAAAATATACTTTTTTAAACTCTTCCTAGACCTTTAGTCCGATTTTCACTAAATTTGACACAGATCATCTTCAGACTCCACTGGCCAATAATTATGGATTTCGTGTCGATATACAAAACGCTTCTCATTTAGCGCATCAATGAATTTGCTGGAAGGCTGCCAATATGCATTTGAGGTTGTATCTCTGCAAAGGTTTGACGTATTTGCACAAAACTTTGTATGTATTATCGTCACCACACAGACCATGCCACGTAAATTTGGTAACAGCGACACCTATTGGTCAAGAGTAATAAACCATTCATTAACCCTGATTAATTACAATTATACAAATGCAAATAACTTTTTTATGCATTAGCCTATTACAATGAAACTGGTCTCAAAATATTATCTGGCTTATGCAGACAACAAATACACAAAATATGCCAGAGTAAGCCAAACTTCCTGTATGCCATTTTTACTTATGTTGTAAACCTACTTTTTCGAAATCCTCATCAACCGTTAGTCTGATTTTCACTAAATTTGACATGAATCATCTTCAGACCATGTTGGCAAAAAGTAATAGATTTCGTGTCGATATACGAAACGGTTCTCATTTAGCATATCAACCAATTTGCTGGAAGGGTGCCAAAATGCATTTTAGGCTGCATCTCTACCTAGCTTTTACATATTTGCACCAAAGTTTGTATGTTTCATCATCACCTCACACTGACAATGCCACATAAATTTGGTAACAGCGACACCTATTGTCCAAGAGTAATAAACCATTCATTAACCTTCAATTATGACAATATTATCTCACAATATTCCTTGGGTTGTCCCGACAATAGACATACCATTTTTATATTAGGAAATCTGAACTCCCTGTCCGCCATTTTGATTAATGTTGAAAATATACTTTTTTGAACTCCTTCTAGACCTTTAGTCCGATTTTCACTAAATTTGACACAGATCATCTTCAGACTCCACTGGCCAAAATTTATGGATTTCGTGTTGATATACAAAACGCTTCTCATTTAGCGCATCAACGAATTTGCTGGAAGGCTCCCAAAATGCATTTGAGATTGTATCTCTGCAAAGCTTTGACATATTTGCACAAAACTTTGTATGTATCATCGTCACTACACACTGACCATGCCACATAAATTTGGAAACGGCACCACCTATTGGTCAAGAGTAATAAACCATTCATTAACCATGATTAATTACAATTATACAAATGTGAATAACTTTTTAATGCATTAGCCTATTGCAATGAAACTGGTCTCAAAATATTCTCTGGCTAATGCAGACAACAAAGATACCAAATATTCCAGAGTAAGCCGAACTTCCTGTACGCCATTTTGACTTATGTTGTAAACCTACTTTTTCGAAATCCTCATCAACCGTTAGTCCGATTTTCACCGAATTTGACATGAATCATCTTCAGACCATGTTGGCAAAAAGTTGTAGATTTCATGTCGATATACGAAACGGTTATCATTTATTATATCAACCAATTTGCTGGAAGGGTGCCAAAATGCATTTGATGCTGTATCTCTGCCAAGCTTTGACATACTTGCACCAAAGTATGTATGTATCATCGTCACCAACACCCGGACCATGCCACATAAATTTGGAAACAGCACCACCTATTGGTCAAGAGTAATAAACCATTCATTAACCATGATTAATTACAATTATACAAATGTGAGTAACTTTTTAATGCATTAGCCTATTGCAATGAAACTGGTCTCAAAATATTCTCTGGCTTATGCAGACAACAAAGATACCAAATATGCCAGAGTAAGCCGAAATTCCTGTACGCCATTTTGACTTATGTGTAAACCTACTTTTTCGAAATCCTCATCAACCGTTAGTCCGATTTTCACCAAATTTGACATGAATCATCTTCAGACCATGTTGGCAAAAACTTATAGATTTCGTGTCGATATACGAAACGGTTATCCTTTAGCATATCAACCAATTTGCTGGAAGGGTGCCAAAATGCATTTGAGGCTGTATCTCTGCCAAGCTTTGACATATTTGCACCAAAGTTTGTATGTATCATCGTCACCACACCCGGACCATGCCACATAAATTTGGAAACAGCGACACCTATTGTCCAAGAGTAATAAACCATTCATTTACCTTCAATTATGAAATTTACAAAAATGCTAATAACTTTTGAATGCATTAGAGTATTGTAATGAAACTGATCTCACAATATTCCTTGGGATGTCCCAAAAATAGACATACCATTTTTATAGTAGGAAATCTGAACTCCCTGTCCGCCATTTTGATTAATGTTGAAAATATACTTTTTTGAACTCCTTCTAGACCTTTAGTCCGATTTTCACTAAATTTGACACAGATCATCTTCAGACTCCACTGGCCAAAATTGATGGATTTCGTGTTGATATACAAAATGCTTCTCATTTAGCGCATCAACGAATTTGCTGGAAGGCTGCCAAAATGCATTTGAGGCTGTATCTCTGCCAAGCTTTGACATATTTGCACCAAAGTTTGTATGTATCATCGTCACCACACCCGGACCATGCCACATAAATTTGGAAACAGCACCACCTACTGGTCAATAGTAATAAACCATTCCTTAACCATGATTAATTACAATTATACAAATGCAAATAACTTTTTTATGCATTAGCCTATTAAAATGAAACTGGTCTCAAAATATTCTCTGGCTTATGCAGAAAACAAATATACCAAATATGCCAGAGTAAGCCGAACTTCCTGTACGTCATTTTGACTTATGTTGTAAACCTACTTTTTCGAAATCCTCATCAACCGTTAGTCCGATTTTCACTAAATTTGACATGAATCATCTTCAGACAATGTTGGCAAAAAGTTATAGATTTCTTGTCGATATACGAAACGGTTCTCATTAAGCATATCAACCAATTTGCTGGAAGGGTGCCAAAATGCATTTGAGGCTGTATCTCTGCCAAGCTTTGTCATATTTGCACCAAAGTTTGTATGTATCATCATCACCTCATACTGACCATGCCACATAAATTTGGTAACAGCGACACCTATTGTCCAAGAGTAATAAACCATTCATTTACCTTCAATTATGAAATTTACAAAAATGCTAATAACTTTTGAATGCATAAGGGTATTGTAATGAAACTGATCTCACAATATTTCTTGGCAGAGTATGTGAGCGGAGTGGAGTGGCAACAATTTCCCCTCCGCGCTCAGAGCATTTAATAATCACTCCGCTCCAGCTCCGCTCCGGGTTCACAATTTCCCGCTCCACTCCGCGCTCAGTGATACCAGAAACACCGCTCCGCCTTCGCTCCGTGGCTAAAGTATTTCAGTATGTTTGAAATGTTATGTTCATAACAGTAGTAGTAGTAGAAGAACTTTATTGTCCCCGTGGGGCAATTGGGTTTGCGGCGCAGTCTCAAGGGACTACATGACAACATATAACAAAAACAATACGATGCATTACAAAACACTAAAATACATACATATAAAAATAAAAATACCATTGGTTCTAACCCTGCCAGCTGGACAGATAGCTTATTTTAATTTATTTAACGCCTTAATGGCTTGTGGTACAAAAAAAAATTTTGATCTGTTCTTGGTCATAAGAGGTGGGCAGAAACGATGCCTAGATGGTAATAAATTAAAATGGGATGCTAATGGGTGTGTTCATAACGTAGCCTATATTAAAATAAAATAAAATAGCAGGAGTGTTTCAAAGTGGTTTAGGCTATTGTGTGCAAACTTTTTTTTCCTAACACATGCCAAACTAATAACATGGATTTCAGCATTAATATGATTACTGTATTCTGCTGTGCAAATTTTGTTTGTGATGAAAATAACAGTACATTTTTATTTTATCTACAGATCAATGCATTTCTTACAAATTTCTGCTCATTCAAAATCAGATACAGATGAAGTAACACTGTAAGATTACATTTGTTTGAATGCATTATTGTGAAAGCAATTGCGTGTGAATGTGCTGTAGCTGTTTAAATCATGCTTCGACCCGAAAATATTCACCAAAAGGAACAGACAAACTCCTTGAGAACTAACCTATAACTTCCCGCTCGGCTTTTGTCGTCATTGTAACCTTCTGATTTGAGAGATCCATCTGTATCAAGCTATAGTTCAATATGTTTAACGTGAATTGCTAAATATACAGTTATATTACGGGCCGTTGGCATGAATTGTACTCGTGATGGAGTGGTGGTGGAGCGCTCTTGGAGCGAGTGAAAACCACAACGCTCCGACTTTTAAAAAATCCGCTCCTCGCTCCTGTCAAAATCACACCGCTCCACTTCACGCTCCGCTCCCACTCCGCTCCGCTCACATACTCTGTTTAGCAGATGTTTTATCCAAAGTGACTGAAAGTTTGTACAGTTTAAAAACACCATTACCCCTTTAAAGAGAGTCCCCGTAAACACATACATGTGTGTCCTGCTATATCAATATGACAAGTTTTTGTTTTTATTGCATGGGCATACTCTTTATACGCGTTTTCATGAGATCGGGTTTATTTATTTATTTATTTTTATATTGAATATGCACTTCAATATTAAGTTTAGGAATACACTTAGATAGATAGATAGATGGATGGATGGATGGATGGATGGATGGATGGATGGATGGATGGATGGATGGATGGATGGATGGATAGATAGATAGATAGATAGATAGAAAATCTAAATCTAAAATAACAGATAAAAGAGTGTGCTGCTGTGAGTCCAGGCAGTCTAACCCCGGGCCTCGTCCCAAACAACACACACCGACCCACCGGGAATCATCCCGGATCTCCCGAGGAACCAGTCCGGGCCCGGCAGAAGATCCGTGTTTCTCAAGCTCTGGGTTGTCTGACAGCACAGCTTCAGCTCATGTGAGGTAATGTGAGTGAATCAGACCCATCAGACACCAAAGAACAGAAGAAGAGCTGAAGTGTGTTTGACTGCACTCGAGCTCTGTCTGGAGATGCTGAAGATCAGCTCTTCGAGTCTGGGACAAATGATCATCTGCTCCTCACTTTTCTCTTTTCAGAAGAAGAGTCCAGAACGAGCTGGAGTCTGATGTGAGAAGAAGAAGAAGAAGAAGAAGAAGAGATGAAGCACAGCTTCCTTCAGTCGTGTGTCAGAGGTCTCTTCATGCTCAGATTCAATCATCGTCAGTAAAAGCACTGATTCATCAGCTCAGATTGACCCAATCTGACACAGCTCATGCTTTTAGCATTATTGCAGCGCTTGAGAAGTTCAGTGTTTGTTCAGATTCATGTTTTCTGTTTAGAGATCATATCTGAAGCATTGCTCTCAAAGATGTTTTAAAGAAGCACATTACTATCTGCTGTCAACATGATGGAAAATGGAACAGGACTCTTAAAAAGACATATTTGTTCCTTTTTTACCACGAAGGGTACGAATAACTACCGTTAATGTAGTAATATGTATGATAGTGGCACGCTGTCCGGCTGTTGTAGCCCAAACAAGGTATAATGTCGTCCTGGATGAGTGAGAGATTCCCCGGTGTGAAACTGTGTCTCAGTCCGGTCTCGGGCTGGAGTGTGTGCGGTGAGCTCCAGCGCAGTGTTAGCGAGCTCTGTGACGTCAGCTTGCTGTGTCCCGAAATTAAAGATAGTGAAATTAATCTCGGGACACACTAAATAGTTGAACTAACCCCCCACTATCACCCCACGCAGCTCAGAGCATCTCTCTCAGTCTGTGTGACGCGTCCCGAAGCTCCTTCATTAACAGACAGATGCATCACAATCACATCACAGTCAGAGGAGGATTCTCTCAGTTATAGTCTGTAGATTGTGTCTGTGTTTCTCTCACTGATGATTCGCTCTCGGTCTTCAAATGATTGTACCCGATCAGATCTAATATATGTATATTAATATATGTTTTAAACATATTCTTAGTAACATTATTATTGTTGTCCATGTAATAAAGAGTGTGACTCTTCCCGGGATCATCGACTGGCCCTCAGAGAGAAACCTGAGCGTGTGACGTAGCTGTGCGCGTGCAGAGCGCTGACTGCAGTCTGTCAGAGCGGTTCAAGTTTACTTTCGGTTTCGTTTCTCTGCCGCTATTTCAAAGAGTGAAAAATGTGCGTGCATGAACAGAAGTTAATTTAATCTGTCATATTGCCACAGCATATCTGATTATTGTCTTCAGTGCATATTAGCTCAGTTTAAACAGAATGAGGAGAAGTGATGCGCGCGCTATTTACATGCAAATGGTTAGCGCCATTCCTTGTGTGGTATTTAATATCAATGTATAGAGAAGATGTTTACTGAGATAAATGTTGTTACTGTGTATTCTGATGTTTCTTTTGTTTATTTCAGACTAAAGCACATTGGCAACCTCTGTTCATGTAAGAAGTGTATAATGCTGGATGATGTAGAGTCACATCCTGAAGATATAAAGCACTGAACAGCCATCTGTCTCCTGTCACGACCAAAAACATTCTTCTTTTCATTTTTAAAGTACTCTTTTTATTATAATATATACTGATTCAAATCAGTAATTATGATTCTACTTCTCCTGACATAAATCGGCTGAAATTATAACAGTAACCTTGAGAAAAAGCACTGCGCCCATATTTCCTCACATTATATTTTTTCCTGGAAAATAATAAGAAATAATTTAGTGAAATAAATAGATCAGTCGCGACTGAACAAGTGTGTGTTTTGTCACTTTACATTAAATATTTCAACATTTATTTGGATTTGCATCACTGACGCACGCTTCTGACACAAATTAATAAATTACGGTAACTTTTACTCGTAAATAAAATATCGATGCTGAAGACTTCTGAAATCTTTCTAAAGACGAATCGTCTGCTTCTGTCAGGATCATTTGGCGACAGTTTTCATTAATTTCCCCCTCGCTGGTGAACTGATGTTGTGTGGTTTGTTTCAGAAAGTGTGTTTGGGACGAGTTTGTAGAGGAAGAGACTCCACTGGCCTTCATTCATTCATTCATTCATTCATTCATTCATTCATTCATTCATTCATTCATTCATTCATTCATTCATTCCCTCTCGTGCAGTGCTTTAAATGGCCCAAAAGAGGTGCCGGTACTCTATTATAGCCTATATATATATATATATATATATATACACTCAAAAAAATAACTCTTTGAACGAACATAAAAAAATCATGGAAAGGATTTCCACATGATTAATTTGCTTCATTTCAGCATTATGCAATTCTGTTACTCCAATTTAATGTACTTACATTGGGTCAACTTAATTTATTAAGGTTGATTCAACTTATTTACTATGGTTGGGCAAAGCTTAATTTAATAGTGTCAGCCCAACTAATCTGCAATGTTTTGGACAATGTTTTTAATAATTAAGTTCATTTTACAAAATACGTTTAAGTAAACTTAACAACCCTTAATAGAGTCAACAAACAACAAATGAGTTAATTGTACCTGAAAATGTTAAATAATGATGACATAAAATTTGAATAATGCCATTTTAGGAATGCCACCCCCTTGCATTAGGATCATGAGCAGCTGATTAAAATTATTTTTCATTCAAACCTTTATATAATTACAGCTTATCAAGCATATTACAAACATATTTAAATTACCAAGCAACATTAGAGTTGTGACGTTCGCGAACGAACCGATTCTTTTGAACGGCTCATAAACATGAACGATGGGAGCCGAGTCGCGACTGGAGAGGAGCCGTTCTTTCTATCGTTCTTTTTTCCTATGCGTGTTGTCATGACCTGGCTCTAAAGCCATGACAAAACTAAAAGGACGCAGTTTTAACTCACAAAAATGAAATTTATTAACTGAACAAAAACACCAATACAACAACTAACATAACATAATACAACAGTGACGTGTGAGAATCAGTAAAGTCAGTAGAATGAGGTGCATGTTTGAATGAATGGATCGTATACTGTTGCGTGTTGCATGAACAAAACAACCAGTGCACGGGAGAGAAGGGCTCTCCCTCACAAAGAGAGTGGCAGGTTTATAAAGGTGTGAAACACCTGGGCCCAGGTGTCCCCAATCTCGCTGACAAATGATAGCCACGCCCCCTGCAACAGAGAACATACCATACACAAGGAAACAGTCCTGACCAACAGGCCATCACACCCCCCCCCATAAGAACGGGGTCCCAAAGGGAATCCCGTCATCAACATATGACTAGTAACACAATTCATAATTCGATAAAGAAAGTAAAAAAAAAAAAAAAACTATATGAACGTGATTATTAAACAAAGCTACATAAAAACAACAAACCTCTTACTTGACCATAATTAGTCCGGTTCCACAGTAGCAATCCGTGCACCTAGGAAGCAAATTGAGAATTTGGGGAAAAAAAACAGGAGGGGAACCTTAAGCCCGTAGATTAAACCTGTGGAGCTCTAGACAACGCGTCTGCCACCACGTTGTCAGTCCCCTTAATGTAACGGACATCCAGGCAATACGATTGCAGGAACAGGGACCACCTAATTAATCTCTCAACGTGACCTCAGACACACCCTCTGACCTAGAACCTTCCACACTTGATGGGGCGCAACACAGTGACGGCTGGGGCATGCGGGAATAATAGGGTTTTAACAAATTCACATGACAAAGCTGTGTGCTCTTCCTGCGATCCGGTGTAGCAATCACATAATTTTGCTCCGTCACTTGTTTCACCACCATATAAGGTCCTGCAAATTTGGCTTGGAATGGCGACTGGATAATAGGGAACAAAGCAAGCACCTGGTCACCTGGATTAAAAACTCTCCGCTCTGTATTCCTATCATACCAGGACTTCATTTTCACCTGTGTTGAAGTCAACTTCTCTTTAGCCAGATTTCCTGCAGTATACAGACGATGGCGAAAACCATTCACAAAGTCAATTAAATTCTTAGGAGGCTCTGTCTCCCTCCAATGGTCGGCCAGTGCAGCCAATGGACCACGAACAGTGTGGGAAAATACAAGTTTATTTGGGCTAAACCCAAGGCTTTCTTGCGTTACCTCTCTGGCCGACAACATTAACCATGGTAACCCTTCTTCCCAATCCCTACCCAACTCAGTGCAGTATGAACGGAGAAGTGATTTCAATGACTGATGAAAGCGTTCCAACGCCCCCTGACTCTGTGCATAATAGGCCGAGGCTTGATTGTGTTGAACTCGAAGTTGTTTTAAAACTTGCGCAAACACATGAGAACAGAAATTTGACCCTCGGTCAGATTGAACTATATACAAATGAGCTCCGCCAGGAGACAGAACAGTTATAGGGGGAGGGGCGCACCCAGCGCAGGCCAACCCTTTATAGCGTGATGATATTAGTTATTAGTTGTGCATGCATTTACATTGCATTTTGTGTTCATTTAAAACTTATTTTAAAATCATTAAAAATGTTCTTTTGTGATACTGTACTTGTATAGAAATGTTTCACTAAAAGCTGTTTTCCACAGACATTCATTGCAGCCCACTTTGTTATTGTTCATTGACTTGAAGGGGCTGATGTCCTATTTGCAAAGTTTACAGTAGTAATAGTATGTAGTATGTAGACATTTCCATTTTATTTATTCTAATTTTATCTACTTAAAAAAAAAAAAAGTTTTCTATCAAAATGTTCTTGTGTGATAACAATGTTCTTGTGTGGAAGTGTTTGTAGTAAAAGCTGTTTTGCACAGAAATTCATTGCAGCCGGCTTTGTTTTTTATGTTTATTTGTGAGTAGGTATTGTATGAATAACATAAGTCAACGTAGTTTTACACACACACACACACACACACACACACACACACTTTGTACTAAAGGTAAATCAAAATAATGATGTCACTGTCTAAGCAGAGGGATTTGTGCAACCCTATGGAATATAGTCGACACATGAGAAATGAGGTAATAATCAATATTTCAGAATAATTCAAACTCAGATATTGGTGTGTGATATCTGAGCTTTAATTATTTGACTACAAATCTCACCTCATAATACCTCTCAGTGATTATTTCCAGGATAAACTGAGATGCCCCCAAGCTGGCTTCTTAAAACTGACTAGATATTTAAAAAGAGCCATTCTTTTGAACGGCTCTTTGAAAGGAACGGATCGCGAAGATCCGGATCCTCTCAAAGAGCCATAAATCCCATCACTAAGCAACATTTCAAACTGTTTGTTTCTTTGTTT
Source organism: Carassius auratus (assembly GCF_003368295.1). NCBI lineage: Eukaryota > Metazoa > Chordata > Actinopteri > Cypriniformes > Cyprinidae > Carassius > Carassius auratus. Next base: position 14,771 of record NW_020529039.1, read on the forward strand.
GTTTTGTTCTAAAACTTATTAGAACAACTTAATTGCTATAAGTTGTATTACTCATCTACCTATCTAATGGTGCTACACTTCTCCAAGAGGGTGACAGAATAACAATTACCCATAATACACTGCAGAAATCCTCAGCCAATGAGATGCAAGTCTGTGTTGGTTTCACTAATATGTTACCTTTACGCAAAAATGTTATGTTGGCCGAACAAATAATTTTTAAGTAAAGCTGACAATACACACTCTTTTGTTGAATGAACTAGATTAAATCAAGTTCACACTGTTAAATAAATTTTTTTAAGTAATCATAACATGAACGGATTAAGTAAAATTAGCAAAGGTGAAAGTACATTTTTTTGAGTGTATATATATATATATATATATATATATATATATATATATATATATATATATATATATATATATATATATATATTTTTTTTTTTTTTTTTTTTTTTTTTGGATGACTCCCTTCATCACCTGAGGTAACAACAACTATATTGAAGGGGTTTTATATACAGCAGTCAACAGACGACCTTATAAAAAATATTAAATCCTTTTATTAGTTTTTGGATTTGGTTGAGCTAGAAAGAGCTACTGAACATAAATAAAATGTGCATAGGGATTTTTGACCAGATGAGGAATAAGGTGACCAGATGGGATTGGCTTAATTTCGTGACGGGGTTCGGGGGGGGGGGGGGGGGGGTTGTCTGCGGTCTTGGGCAATAGTATGTTCCTGCACAACCGGAGGCTGCAGATTCAGGACCGCAGATCTGGGCTGCAGTTCTAGGAACCTAGTTTTTCCTGACAGCGCCATCTACCGTACTGGCCAATATAGCGATGGCTGCAGTTTCAGGAAAGCAGTTCTAGTACCCTGTTGGTTTAGTTTGCAGTCACGTTACTTTGTATATAGCATCAATATATTAATCTCAGTAGCATGTTTTTAAATGTGATTTTTGATTCAAAATGCAGCAGAGTTAAATTACTAAGTGTGCTTTGAGTCACAATTTTAAAATTAAACATGAATTTACACAAAATATAAATGAAATATAAATTTTGTAAAATTGATGTATATCGATGTTAAAATAATTGTAAAAAATGAAGAACCTTAAAAGTCTTGAATTGTCTCTTGAATTATACAGTATATTGATTCACTTCCTTAAGGTGAATTAGCTCATTATCAGGTAAGTTGAAGTTGGAATCAGCATATGGAGTCACTAAATTACTGCCAATATTTTAAAAGTTGTTGAGAGGCAAGACAAGACACAAGAATGATTCAAGAATGTTTATTTATATACATATATACATATATTATAGTTCAGACCAAAAGTTTGGACACACCTTCTCATTCAAAGAGTTTTCTTTATTTTCATGACTATGTAAATTGTAGATTCACACTGAAGGCATCAAGGGCTATTTGAGCAAGAAGGAGAGTGATGGGGTGCTGCGCCAGATGACCTGTCCTCCACAGTCACCGGACCTGAACCCAATCCAGATGGTTTAGGGGTGATCTGGACCGCAGACAGAAGGCAAAAGGGCCAACAAGTGCTAAGCATCTCTCGGGGAACTCCTTCAAGACTGTTGGAAGACCATTTCAGGTGACTACCTCTTGAAGCTCATCAAGAGAATGACAAGAGTGTGCAAAGCAGTAATCAAAGCAAAAGGTGGCTACTTTGAAGAACCTACAACATGACATATTTTCAGTTGTTTCACACTTTTTGGTTATGTATATAATTCCATATATAATTCCACATGTGTTAATTCATAGTTTTGATGCCTTCAGTGTGAATCTACAATTTTCATAATCATGAAAATAAAGAAAACTCTTTGAATGAGAAGGTGTGCCCAAAATCTTGGTCTGTACTGTATATATATGTCATTTTTTGTGACAACATCACAACAGCACCAAAGTGAACCCCTTCTCCATCAGTTGCTGCATGGATAGAATGGCTGTAGGCTTCAACTCTAGAGAAAGAGAGAGCGAGAGACAGAGAGAGATAAATAAGAAACATTTGTTTAACATATTCAGCTGGAATATATATATATATATATATATATATATATATATATATATATATATATATATATATATATATATATACAGTGGCATAGCCAGGGGAGGGGCCATGGGGGCACTGGCCCCTCATGAAAACTGATTGGCCCCCCAGTGTGCCCCCACCCTTCTACTTGTCTGTCACTCACAAATTCAAATCATAATCTTTCAGCCTAGTAAATAAATCATGATTGCGTCGCGATGCTTCTCAACGAGGACCAAGAATAGCGAGCTGCTGTTTTCCAATGAAAAGAAAGCACACGGTAAGTTGATATATTTTATATAGCTTATTTTTTTGATTAGCGAGTTGTTGCAGTGCAATAAGTGTTTGGTACTAACGTTAACGTATTTCGGTGTTAGACAGACCAGGTTCGATGACGATGTTATCTCCTAGAGCAGACCAAATGCTAATCATTATATTTACTATGCTCCTCTGATGCTGAATGTAAAAGGGGTTAACTGCGTAACGATTTACTTATTTTTCGGCCGAACGAGCCGAGGCAACAACGCAATTTAAAGCAATGGTTTAAAAAAAGTATAATTGCAATTCTAATAAAGTCATTATTGAATCATGCAGTCGATTGGCGACTTTTTTCACTTAAGTGAGGTGACGAAACAAATTGTATGATGTTTATCTAATGCTCCACACTTGAGACTTTTTTTTTACAGTCTATGGGTGAGACACATGCAAAAACATCGTTTTTTTTTTTACTGGTCATTTTTTAGATTTGGGGCTGTTTGTTTTCAATAACATGTCGTCTTTCAGACTTGTGGTGAAAAAAAAATATGGGTCTTTATTTTACTACACCTTTAGTCTTTTTGCATCTGTAGATTTCTCATAAATTCAGTTGGCATTCTGCTGTCTGCACCCTGGAAAGCTCTCTCTCCCGTACAATGTTCTCAGATCCAAATATGTTTTCACAGAAGTTATTGACAAAACGTAATTTGATGACACCCAGAAACATTCTCAAAAAAAAAATAAAAAAAAATAAATCATACATAAATATTTAATGCATGATTAAATAGCAAAATAAATAACTAATACTAAAATAACACTGGACTAATTAAGCTATTCTAAACTGTTTCTATAGGATCCACATATTTTACATGTTAAACTAAAGCTACCTTTTTGAACGAGTAGCTATCTAACAAAGTATTGAATATGATATTTTAAAATCAATATGTTCAAGATTAATTAGCCTTGACATAAGTAAATTTTGTTTATTCATCAATGCAAATTTACTGCAACTGCTGCTATGCAAATTGAATGGGATGGATAATAAACAAAAACAATTTATTATATTAAATTTATATTAGTTATATTAATTCATTAATTGTGTATTTATTTCTATGAATTATTAATGTTATTCTGCATTTATATAAATAAGGCTATTATATATTATAAATAAATTCTATTATTATTATTTGTGAGTTGTACAGTATTCATACATTGGATTCTTTTATGTATTACAGTTTTTATTTAGCTTTTGTAAAGTGAAAAGTTAATACAAATTGTATTTGATTGTTTTGATTTAGAGCAGTGACTAATTGCTATTAAAATATAATAGGGTATCACTGTTTATTACTCATTTTTAAAGGTTACTGAACTCTTGAAATGATTTGGATATACAGTTCAAACAACACAAGATTGGCCCCTCTGTATTAATCGTGGCCCCTCTTGTGCCCCCCAGTTGAAAAAATCCTAGAATCGCCCCTGGATTTATGAAATCATAGCCACGAATTAACGTCGTAGTAATTAATAAAACTAGCTCACAAATTCTTAATTTGGTGGGAATTAATTATTAATTCATAGTTAGCAGTTCTCACTATGTAAACTTCGCACCGTTTTAACGTTACAAAATAAAAACTTAATTAAATATCGATACTCACCGTCTGGTTGCTGTCCACGTCGTCCATCTTTAATTAGTGTTGATTCAGTACAGTAGGTGGCGCTGTCACAAAAATACTAGGGTCCTAAAGTTGCGGTCACAGAATTGCGGTCCTGTAACTGCAGCCTCCGGTTGTGCAGGAATACCCTTCTCGTCTTGGGTGACTGGATGGGGGGCTTATGTTATTAGACTTCGTAGTTTATAATAAAATATATTGAATTTCAAACCTTAACTAAACAAATTTTTATTCAAAGATCAACCGTCTGTCATTACTCTTTAGTCTACCAAAAGAAACAACAACATTAAAATCATGAACTCAAATGTCAATGTAAAAAAAAAACTTAAAAAAAACAATGACTGTTGTAACAGTGCGTAAATCAGATCTTTCTGTAACGCTAACGCTAATGATCTTATACTTATTTTTGGTACACAGTGCCGTGAACTGTCAATCACTCCTGTGCGCGTGCATCACTGTCCTCCTCGCAGCTGCAGCAACTTGCGCTCTCTTCATCAAGCTTTAAAACAAAAAGGGGACAAAAAGTTCGTACTGTCTTTGTGCATGTAGATTAATTAGATAAATGAATATCTAAATTCGTGCCTAGACGCGTATACGGTATTTTTTTAGAACTTAGAAAAAAGATGCTGCAGCCAATGAGCAGCCGGCGGGGGCTGGTTTCAAGACGACTCAACCTCGGTAGACAGTTTTTAATGACTATCAGACAATAACTACTCAAGATTTTGCTTTAATATAATTTTCGGGACAATTAGGGCCAGATTCGGGACAACAGTTTAGATTTCGGGACTGTCCCAAATTTTTCGGGACGTCTGGTCACCCTACCTGAAAGAGCTACTGCATTTCTTCAATAGCTTGCGTCTGACCCGAGTAATATCGTTCAGGCTTGGTGGGGTGTCAGCTAGCGAGTCATCTGACTTTGACTGTGTTAGTATTTAGAGTCTGAAACCAAATGAGGAAATGAGATGTTGTTCACTTTATTTGAATTTATACCGATTCCGAATCGAGTGCGTACGTGAACATTAGTGATGGCCGATTCGTGAACGAATCGTTCAATTTAACCGGTTCTTCTTAGTGAACCGGTTGAACCAGTTCACCAAATCGAACTGAATCGTTTGAAACGGTTCACGTCTCCAATAAGCATAAATCCAAAAATTACTTAAGCTGTTAACTTTTTTAACGTAACTGTCACTCCCTCTGAGTCAGAATAAACCAATATCCGGGGGTAATCCATTTACTCAAACAGTACACTGAATGAAATGCTGTGAAGACCGAACTGAAGATGAACACCCAGCCGAGCCAGATAATGAACAAACACGCCCACTGCTGGAGCAGTTCTCGTTCTCGAGTCAAGAACCGGTTGCTTCGGTTTTCGGATCACCAGTACACTCAACCGAGAATCGTTTCTGTCGGACGCGTCCGAATTGAGAACCGATGAACTGATGATATTGCGCATGCGTGTAATTTTGTAAGTATTTTGTTAAACATCGGAAAGTGTGATAAAATAACTATATTTTATTTTGATTTTTTTTATTATTATTTTTTTTGATTAATGTTTCCAATCTGTATATTGTATATAATGTATAGGCCAAATGGGTTTTCAGGGAAGTTGGACAATAATTAAGACTCTAAAGACTCTTATGTTTAATAGGAATAAGGGATGATTTATGAGATATCTGTACTGTATTTATAGTTAATGATGACATTCACAAATTGAGTTTGTAGTAAACAGAACATGAACACGAGTAGAGCAGCTGATGACACTGTGACTGAACTGCAGCACGTGCGGGTTAGAGCGATTCTCGTTCTCGAGTCAAGAACCGGTTGCATCGGTTTTCGGATCACCAGTACACTCAACCGAGAATCGTTTATGTCGGACGCGTCTGAATTGAGAACCGATGAACTGATGATACTGCGCATGCGCGATTCAGCGTGAAGCCAACTGACTCACAGCATATCTGAACCGAAGGGATTCTTTTGGTGATTGATTCTGATTCTGTACTAGTAATGATATGAGCCAGGTATTTCGAGGGCTTGGATGAAGGGCAATCTGGCGAAACGTAAATTCATTTTATAACAAATACATCGCAATGGATTATGTTTAGTAAGTGGATCATGGTTTCTGCGCTGATGACACCTAATTTATTTACTTTATATCTCCAAGACTTAAATCCTCATATGCACATTATTGCTGTTACTGTATTTAGGTATTGTTGCAAAACTCAAATGTAAACTTTTCATGATTATGAGGTTTTAACTGACTAAAGTGATGATTACTGACTTTATATATTTGAATGTTTGATAGACGTGACGCCATTACGTCATCGCTAATGACGTCATTACGTCGAGCGTGAAAGAACCGATGAACCGTTTTTTTCAACCGGTTTATTGAATCGAACCGTCCGAAAGAACCGGTTCGCGGAAAAGAATCGAACTTCCCATCACTAGTGAACATACCAGGACCTGCTCTATCAAATAGACACAGATTCATTCTACTGCCCTGAAAGACAGCGGAGACCAGGACAACTAGAGCCCCAGATACAGATCCCCTGTAAAGACCTTGTCTCAGAGGAGCACCAGGACAAGACCACAGGAAACAGATGATTCTTCTGCACAATCTGACTTTGCTGCAGCCTGGAATTGAACTACTGGTTTCGTCTGGTCAGAGGAGAACTGACCCCAACTGAGCCTGGTTTCTCCCAAGGTTTTTTTTCTCCATTCTGTCACCGATGGAGTTTCGGTTCCTTGCCGCTGTCGCCTCTGGCTTGCTTAGTTGGGGTCACTTCATCTACAGCGATATCATTGACTTGATTGCAAATTAAAACAGACACTATTTCAACTGAACAGAGATTACATAACTGAATTCAATGATGAACTGCCTTTAACTATCATTTTGCATTATTGAGACACTGTTTTCCAAATGAATGTTGTTCAGTGCTTTGGCGCAATGTATTTTGTTTAAAGCACTATATAAATAAAGGTGATTGATTGATTGATAAATGGCCCTCCGAAGATTCATCTCCCGTAGATGCAAGCCATTTGAGATCATCTCTGACCAAGGTACAAACTTCAGAGGTGGCAAGAAAGAACTACAGGAAGATTTTGCTGTGCTCCATCCTTCCCTCCAGGAGCAATTAGCAAGCCATCAGATTAGTTTTAAGTTCAACCCTCCAGGTGCTTCACACTTTGGGGGCTGTTGGGAGAGAGAAATAAGATCCCTAAAATCAGCTCTCTGTTCTAGTATAGGGGATCAAATTGTGACCGAGGAAGTACTGCGTACTGTGCTTGTTGAGATTGAAGGCATTCTCAATTCAAAGCCAATCGGATATACGTCCTCAGACATAGCGGACCTTGATCCAGTCACACCCAACATGTTGCTCATGGGGCGGCCTGACTCATCCTTGCCACAAGTAGTATACCCTGAATCAGAGTTGCTGAGCAAACGGAGATAGTCAGCTTCTGGCAGACCAATTCTGGAGACGTTTCCTCCGTAACTATCTCCCAGACCTGCAAGTCCGACAGAAATGGCACAGAGAGGCAGAGAATCTACAACCAGGCACAGTTGTCATGATTGTTGATCATCAATTACCCCGAGCTCAATGGCCAGCTGGACAAGTAACAAAAGTGTTTCCTGGGGAAGATAGGCGAGTCAGGACTGCAGAAGTGGAAGTCAAGAACAAGACCTATCTTCGTCCCATCAGCCGGCTAATCAGCCTCCCAGCTTTACCAGATTGAGTACTCTTTAGTACTACCCCTTTAACATACTTGATGCCTTACCTTAGTGCCTTATCCAAATTACACATTTCCACAGCAAATGTGGGGGCGGCTGTAGAAAAGGCTAGCTAAGTAAAGTGCCATTAGTGCCCCTTGTGACTTTAAGAGGTATTACACTGATTTATCAGTATTCCCCTTTAACGATCCCTTTAACAGTGTTAACAGTATTGACAGGACGCAGTTCAAAGCACGGACATTCCTCGCTGTTGTTCAAGCTGTTGTTGTTTTCTACTGAGTGCGTTCATATACAAGTGAGTGATCGTGTTTGTTATTCATCTTTAAATTACTGTATTTGAAGGCATAAGTTTGTGTTATATCTAATTTCTCATTCTAATTATTTATGTGCGCCATACTCATTGTGTATTGCATCATCCATATACGGCGCTAGCGCTAGTAATGGATACGAGATACGGTTATATAGCGATATTGGTGAATAATATCGTAAACTTAAAGTCACTTTGGGTTTGTGTATGTTATTATTTACTGAATAAGTGAGATTGTTTGTGGTATTTAAGCTATAATTAACGGTTCTTCCGAGCTCAATTGCCAAAGAATGTGATGCTATTTCCACAAGTGCTAATCTAGTCAGAACATGTCTGAAACGATCTTTATATCACTAATTTGCTAATAGGCTATATTGCTATTATGTTTAAGTATAGATATTATATATATGTAACAGAGTGAATTCATATTTTATTACTAATTGGTTCTTGTTATTTCTGTTTGTTTAGAATCACTCACTCACTCACCCACTCACTCACTCATATTAAGTTACACTCCAAACTACTCTGCCATACTCTCTGCTGCCTGTACTACAATCATCCACTCAACTACCCAGATAGCAAATGACATGTGGCCCAGTTCTGGCCCACATCTCCCATATTCTTCTGGCCCACATACCACGCGGAATGACGGCAATGACTCAACCTGAGTATATATATATATATATATATATATATATATATATATATATATGTGTGTGTGTGTGTGTGTGTGTATAAGGTGCGTCTTGAATAAATGTGAATATCATGAAAAAAGTTTACATTTTTTGTAACTTTTTTTATTAAAAAGTGAAATTTTCATATATTCTAAAGATTCATATGGCCCATATAACCTCTGCCGCTGCCAGAACTGAGCCAGATGTGCCATAGTTGGCCCAGATGAGGCCCGGATATGTATGCTATCTGGGTAAATTCAAGAACTGTAAATGCTCTACAAGTCTGAAATCATTAAAGTGTACTTCGTCTCTGACCCGGGCGACTTATGTCTGCTCAATTTCCACCAGCACCCACAATAGTCTACCTCACAAATATGTTTAAAATAACATTTGAAACACCTGTGTAATATGTTCATGCATTGTGTATTATATTCTACAAAGTACTGACAACAGCAAATTTGGTGTTATTTATATTAGATCTGATCGGGAACAATCATTGACCGAGAGCGAATGATCAGTGAGAGAAACACAGAAACAATCTACAGACTATAACTGAGAGAATCATCCTCTGACTGTGATGTGATTGTGATGCATCTGTCTGTTAATGAAGGAGCTTCGGGACGCGTCACACAGACTGACTGTGCGTTCACACGAATCACACCGCCGGCGTCGAGAGCGTCAAAGTGGCCGGAAGTCATTTATTTTCAATGTGAGCCGACGTCGAGCAGCGGCGAGGAGCGTCGAAGAGAGTTGAAATCAAGGCAATTTTATGGAAATGAGCTATGACGCGGCTGGGAAGCAACCAATCGGAACGTAGAAGTCCACCGCTTGAGAGGATTCCAGAGAACGCAGCTCCGACCACATTAGTTCCCAGTACAATAGAGGACAGGTTGATTATTGCTATTTCGCTATTTCAATAATATATGATGTTTCCCTGTTTGCGTACAGGGACATACAAATAAATTAAAAGTGATTCGTGGACCAAGGTGTCTGAGATTGTTCATTTTTCTGGTGAGTTGCTGATGTGCAGTAACGTTATAAGAATAATAATCTAATGATATAATAAATAACAGTACTGTAGTCCCAGTTTACTTTTAAACACATTTCCCTGATTATACTTACAATAAGTAATGTTTATACTTGATTATATTTACCTAAGTAGCATTTTCAATGCAAGACTTTTACTTTTACTCGACGCCGGTGGTGTGAACGCACACTGGGAGTGATGCTCTGAGCTGCGTGGGGTGATAGTGGGGGGTTAGTTCAACTATTTAGTGTGTCCCGAGATTAATGTCACTATCTTTAATTTCGGGACACAGCAAGCTGACGTCACAGAGCTCGCTAACGCTGCGCTGGAGCTCACCGCACACACTCCAGCCCGAGACCGGACTGAGACACAGTTTCACACCGGGGAATCTCTCACTCATCCAGGACGACATTATACCTTGTTTGGGCCACAACAGCCGGACAGCGTGCCACTATCATACATATTAGTACACTAACGGTAGTTATTCGTACCCTAAGGGGTAAAAAAGGATGTATAATATTTATAACATAATCGATATAACAATATTTCATAGTGCTCTGCGTGTATAGGCACAATAAAAGGAGAGAAGCTAAATGAGCCCGAGTCCCACCCAAGCCCGATCTGAAAGCAAAAATTGTCCCGAACCGGACACGCCCCCCCACACCACCCCACTTTTATCATCACGGAAATTCGTCCTCCGCACTTTCTCTATCAAGTGTGTTCGTATAGAGGTTTTCAAGAGCTGGTGTGAATAAATATAGATTTAAACTCAAAGAGACAGGATAGTCTGCGCATGACCTGATATTTCTTTCGGACCCAGAATAAGAGATGAACATCACAGAGCGCTAAACATTCCTGAAGTGTGTGTTTCATTAGCCGTGTTTCCACTATCGAGCTAGGACCGGGCGTGCTAGTGCGTGCCAGGGCCAGTCGCGTTTCCACTGTCACTTCCGGGGCTTGATCGTGCCTCGCCGGGGCTTCCTTGGGGCCAACGGCCAGGTTTTTTCGGCCCGACGAAATCCTTGGGCCAAAGCGGGCCAGCTGGGGCTAGAGGAGGGGTCACGAACAAAGGCGGAGTTTCTCAGCGTCTGGAGAGCGTCAGCGCGGATCATTTCAGAAAGAAAACAACTTTAACACCAGCATTAAAGACTTTTTAAAATCAGTTGAGCTCAAAACTCACTCTTAGTCAGCAGCGAGTGTTTGAAATAACTTGATCCGATGTGGATTACAATCACTAAACAAGGCAGAAATATTTATAAGCGATGTAAAAGACTATGCACGCTAAACATTAACGTTACCATAGTAAATATGGTAAATATGACCGCTTGGAGAAATCAGACGTCAGCTTCTTATTCTCTATCACAATTGTGTATTTATTAAGTAACATTTTATCTATCGTCTTGTTTCGTGAGTTTAGCTCCACGTTTTATATTATCAAAATATAATAATGATATTTGTTCGGGAGCTTTTATAAAAATAGAGAGTCTGCGCTGTGGATCATTTCAGAAAGATAGCTGCTATAACGCCAGCATTAAACGCTTTATTTAAATAAGTTGAGCTAAAAACTCTCTTTCAGTCAGCAGCGAGTGTTTGAAATAACTTGATCCAATGTGGATTATAATCACCATACAGGGCAGAAATATTTATAAGCGATGTAAAAGACTATGCACGCTGGGCATTAACATTAAACATGGAAAATATGACCGCTTGAAGAAATCAGACGTCAGCTTCTTATTCTCTATCACAATCGTGTATTTACTAACTTATATTATCTATCACAAGCCTTGTCTCGAGAGTTTAGCTCATGTTGCCTATTATAAAAATATAATAATGTTTTTGTTCGGGATCCTTTATAAAAATAAAGATATCATTCATTCTTAATGTGACGTATAGACCACTGTGACTACAAATAAACAGAAACAGACTCTACTGAATAAGCAGGCTATTTTCATAAGCGTTAAAAATAAATAAATAAAACATAAAGTGTATTTATGTGCGATTAATTTTGAGTCTTGATAAATTAAATCATTATGATCAATGTATCACTTATTCTGTAGTTAAAACATCATGCTTTTGAATTTGAATAAAAAAGCATGCAAACAAACGGCCGCTTTTATCATGTTCGTTTTGTGATCACACATGTTCCAGTGACTTATTTCTTAGTTTTCTGATAACTTCTCTTTGTTAGTGAAATAATGAGGTTGCATGACGTTGTTCTGAGAGGCGTGTAAAGGGCGTGTTTTAGTGACGAGCAGCGGTGCTTCAAGCTCCACTGTGGAAACCCTGCGCTACTCTGGCCTCGGTGCTACTGGCCCGAGGCTATGAGCCCCGCCCGGCCCGCTTTAAGCCCTGGCTCGCACTGGCCCGACAGTGGAAATGCGGCTATTTATGCTCGAAGCCGGGGCGCGCTCTCGCGCTGATAGTGAAATCAGGAAACTCCTAATATGGGCAACAGCGTCCAGCTATCGCTGTTTTCACAGAAAAACCTTCTATGAAAAAAACAGACACTTATTTATATTATTTATATTAGATCTGATCGGGTACAATCATATGAAGAACGAGAGCGAATGATCAGTGAGAGAAACACAGACACAATCTACAGACTATAACTGAGAGAATCCTCCTCTGACTGTGATGTGATTGTGATGCATCTGTCTGTTAATGAAGGAGCTTCGGGACGCGTCACACAGACTGAGAAAGATGCTCTGAGCTGCGTGGGGTGATAGTGGGGGGTTAGTTCAACTATTTAGTGTGTCCCGAGATTAATGTCACTATCTTTAGTTTCGGGACACAGCAAGCTGACGTCACAGAGCTCGCTAACGCTGCGCTGGAGCTCACCGCACACACTCCAGCCCGAGACCGGACTGAGACACAGTTTCACACCGGGGAATCTCTCACTCATCCAGGACGACATTATACCTTGTTTGGGCTACAACAGCCGGACAGCGTGCCACTATCATACATATTACTACATTAACGGTAGTTAGAATAAATATGTCATCTTAAGGGTCCTGTTCCAGTGACAAGCTGCTGTTGTACACCAAAGGGTAAAATTTTGGCCCTTTATTTCTTGTATATAGCCTATACATACACAACAATTTCTGAAACCAGACAACCCTATATTTTTTTCTTACCTGTAATTTCTTCACCAGCAGCTCTAGTGTTATGAACAGAGCTGTGTAATGTTGTATTAACAGATGTATTTTTCACAAGTCTGACCTTCATTATCTCTAATCTCTTCAGCTCCTGACTCCTCCCCTTCCGCCAGCACAGAGAGTAACGCTCGGCGCATGCGCTCTGGGTCCGGGACAAACCAATATACACAGAGCTTTGATCTCGAGACAGCAAGCAGTTTCGGCCCAGATCCGGCCCACATCTGGTCCATATGGGTTTCACACGGGACAGATGTGGGCCGGATCTGGGCCGAAACTGTTTGCTGTCTGGGGAATTACTACTTTAAAACGAAACAATTCAAAACAAAAACGTGTTCATTAAAAAAATCCCTAAGATGCATTTCTCTTTAAAGGCGAATCTAACGAGATGGGAGTCCGGATCATCATCAAATCCGTGGATGATCCAAAATGCATCTTTTCCCGAAGCATTGGGAACTTTTAGTAACTCCCCACTCTCCAACTTCTCCCTGTATGCTATTGTGTGCTTATATGCCTTGCAGATTGCTAGTAGATGTATAATATTTATAACATAATCGATATAACAATATTTCCTAGTACTCTGCGCGTATATGGGCACAATACAAGGAGAGAAGCTAAATGAGTCCGAGTCCCACCCAAGACTCATCTTTAAGAAAGAAAAAAACGACATAAGAAAATAACTGTCCCGAGGACATGATCAGTAAGTTGTGTGAGATCGCATATATTTATTTGGTGAAATCAAACCGCGCTCGTGACGCGCGCGCAGCAGGAAGTGGATTTCAGCTTATAAACCTTCCTCAAACTAACGGCTGAGTTCACGAATAAATCAATAATGTGTGTAAACGGATGATGAATCGTGTGTTGAGAATGTGTTCTTCATCCGGTACATGTCTGTGAACACGGTGCAGTCTGCGCTCACGCGGGACTCTCTGATGCTTTAATCACGGGACGAATCCGTCTCACACGGAGCGGTGAAAAACCCTATCATTAACTTACAGACTACACTCTGTGTAAATAACAAATAAAAGAGTGTGCTGCTGTGAGTCCAGGCAGTCTAACCCCGGGCCTCGTCCCAACCCAGCCGGCACATGACCGACCTTCAACGTTGAAATATGGTTGAAATAAGGTCAGTTGTGGTTTCAACGTTGAAACAACGTTGATTCAACGTTTAAAGCTGAATGGTTGAAAAACATCCAGCACATGACCAACTTTCAATGTTGAAATATGGTTGAAATAAGGTCAGTTGTGGTTTCAACGTTGAAACAACGTTGATTCAACGTTTAAAGATGAACTGTTGAAAAACTTCCAGCACATGACCAACTTTCAACATTGAAATATGGTTGAAATAAGGTCAGTTGTTTTAATGAAACAATGTTAAAAATGTTTAATGCTAAATGGTAGAAAAAGGTTAACAAGCTTTTAAATTATTTATATTAAATTATTTAAATTAATTATTATTTTAATAGCATTTAAAAATATTTTAGTCATGATACCTATTCTAAAATCTAAAGGTATATGTTAAATATTATCATCATTAACAACAATAAAACTATACATTTCGCTGCTTTATCACACTGAAACAACTCCCATTGGTAGTTTTATTTTATTACTTCTATCATGATTGGTTAATCTGGCTGTCATTCAGGAAACTGGACAATTAATCGGTTCGCGCTTTTCTACATTTAAAAATATGACCGTTGTTGTCGTCTTTCTGTGAGTGACTGAGGCGGCTAACTGTGAGCTGCTGCTCGTTATAACTGACTGCTCGGTCGGTCCCGAATTATTTCATATTTGCCTGTACATTTTTTATTTATTTTGAGCGAATTTGAGTCGTGACCTGTCAATGGAGAACAAAAACTGTGAACACAAGAAAGGTCAGGTGTTCTGCGAGGTCCTGAAAACATCCTGTCAAAATGAGGTAAGAAAATCGCTAACTTTATCTTTATTATCTTTTGAAAATAGTAAAGTATTACCAGAGTTTACAAATGGGTAGTTAAAAGGACATGTAACCTGCAGATAAATAAATACCCGTGTGTCTATTTTTGCATTGCTTTATCACAGCTGATCAAGTTAGATGCTCACCTAATGTGTTACTGGTGAGTTATGTGTTAATGTCTGTCTTTTAGAGATTTTCCCATATTTTCCTGATATGAATCCCATGCATTAGGTGTGTTATATATGTTTGTATTCTTATAATAGTTTCAAAGTGTTTTCTGCAACATATAAGTGCAAATGTCGGTATTTAAATAATATAATTTTAATGAATTAATGAAAATGAAAAAAGAAAAAAAAAAGGATTGTTTAAAGCCATGGTTCTCAAAGTGTCAGGCCCCCTCTAGTTGTTTTGCAGGTGAATCACTAAATTAAACTAATTAATGTTAATACATTTTAACTTAATCTTTGAGTAAGTTTTTTTTTTTGCACATTTAAGTATGTTACAGTTAAAGTACAGTACAGTTTTGTAACTTTTGTTACATAATTACATTTAAAATTAAATTTTAATTTAAACTTTTTTTTTTTCATTTACCTGTGTATGTAAGCACAGTTGTAGTGTTAATGTTCAAACTGTATTTACCATGGTAAAGTGTCTGACAATTAATTTTCTTATTAGAATAAAACTGCCTCATTGTTTAACTGTAGACCTGTAGCTGAATAGTTTGGCCTACTACACTGCTGAAATGTAATGTTGGTCATTATGGTGCAACTTAATATTTAATAACAAATATTTTCTGAAGTGGTACTAATAAAAAGTTTGAGAATCAATGGTTTAAAGCAGTGGTCTCAAACTCAATTCCTGGAGGGCCACAGCTCTGCAGAGTTTAGCTCCAACCAGCTCCAAATCACACCTGCTTGGAAGTTTCTAGTAATCCTGAAGACCTTGATTAGCTGAATCAGGTGTGTTTGATTATGGTTGGAGCAAACTGTGCAGAGCTGTGGCCCTCCAGGAATTGAGTTTGAGATCAATGGTTTAAAGAAATGGTATAATATGAAATCCTGCTTTTTAAAAACTTTTCAGTAAACCATTTCTTCTTTCCCCTTGTAGAGTCATCAAGGATCCAGCTTGTTCTTGAAACATTGGTAAGAAATTGTTCATCTGCTACATTGCACTGTCACTTCTGCTAGAGATGCTTTGACATTTTGTGATAGGTTTTGATTGTGCTTAGTTTAATAAAAATGTACTGAATTTGATTTGACTTGTTTTACTACACTGTAATGTTAGTGTTCTGATTAAAACAGTGTAACTGGGGGCTCTGAAAACACTGCTTGTGAATAATTTGTTAATATTGTACATTTTCATCTGAATACATTAAATAAGTGTTTAATGAATAGTGTTGTCCACTTTGTTTCCAACCTCACTGTTACTGAACTGTAAAGTGAAAATATTGTGTGATTTATTTTGCATTCAGTTTTCAGTTAAATATATTTCACAATATCAAAGTTATTGTCAAACATTGTGAACATATCTAAACAAACTGGTTAAATCTTATGTGTCCTCCAGAAGTTTGCCCTCTGCAAGTGAACGACTCCTTGTGGTGCCATCCCAAAGAAGTTCACAATCACTCTCACGGATCTTTTCCTGGACTATGCCCAGCTGGTGGAATCACCTCCCAATCTCAATCCGAACTGCTGAGTCTTTACTCCATTTTCAAGAAACATCTTAAGACTCATCTTTTTCACCAGAACTTAACCAACTAATGCTAGCACTTTTCCTTCTTTTCTTGTCTTTCATATTGAAAAAAAAAAAACCTGGCTATGCGTTCTGAACTAGACTAACTGAGACTTGTCATGGCACTTGTATACTGTTGTTGTTCGCTTGTACACCTGACTGCTTCTGTTCTTCTCATTTGTAAGTCGCTTTGGATAAAATCGTCTGTTAAATGATTAAATGTAAATGTTTATACAGGACGGTACAGAAAGTGCACAAGTGGGAGAGAGTGGAGGGGACGGCGTCAGAAAGGACCTAGCGCTGGGACACTTTCAAGGATCACCCGAAGCACAACCACACTGTATACACTAAGGCTGCTGGTTCTAACATTTTAGAGTGCCCTGCGGTAGAAATCTCATTCTGCATGCCCCACGGTAAAGAAGACACAGTCCGGGGGGGTTCCCATTAGAAATCAACTGGTGGAAGGTTCCCTTCTCGAACTGTTCAACACATTTTCACTGCACAAATGTACACAACTCTTGTAATGAGACACATTACTAAAACATGTTTTTGACAGAAACTGTAGGTTTCCACCAAAATAAAAGATCCACTGGTTTCAGTCATAAAGGTACAAGGGTTTGTCTTGTAAGTGCTGCAAAAAAATATGCATTTATGTGCCAAATTATTTCACAAAAACCTTTAAATATGATTGTATTTGGATTGTTCTACTACATGTTTTTAGCATTACCTCCATGCATACTCTGCATAATAAAGTGTGGGATTATTTTCATCTGTTTTATACAGTATGTTTCCAAAATTAAACTGCTGTTTGACAATTTTGAGCATGTGGTAGTTTATTGAAGTTGTTTGTAAAGCCATTGCTGCCAGTCATTAGATTTTTAGCCTTGCATGTACCGTGTTGATCTAAATGCCAACTAGGATCTAGGTGTATTTACACACGGTGCAAGGTACGACGGGGAAACAACGTCGTGTTATCAACGCTGATTAACTTTTCAAAATCAACACCTCATTCAGCTTTCATCCCAGGGCTGCAGCACGACCCTAATTCACCCGTAATGCAGGTAAGACGGTGAAACAGCGTCGCGATTTCAACGGTGAATCCACGTCGTGATTTCAACGTTGATCCAATTTGCAAAATCGAAAGGTTTTTCAACGTCGGGATTTCAACAGTGAATCAGCGTTGTGATTTCAACCATACATCAACGTCACGATTTCAACGGTGAATCAACGTCGTGATTTCAACGTTGATCCAATTTGCAAAATCGAAAGGTTTTTCAACGTTGATTCAACCATGGTACCTGACGTTGTTTCAACGTTGAATCAACGTTGAAATGCCGGCTGGGAAACAACACACACCGACCCACCGGGAATCATCCCGGATCTCCCGAGGAACCAGTCCGGGCCCGGCAGAAGATCCGTGTTTCCCAAGCTCTGGGTTGTCTGACAGCACAGCTTCAGCTCATGTGAGGTAATGTGAGTGAATCAGACCCATCAGACACCAAAGAACAGAAGAAGAGCTGAAGTGTGTTTGACTGCACTCGAGCTCTGTCTGGAGATGCTGAAGATCAGCTCTTCGAGTCTGGGACAAATGATCATCTGCTCCTCACTTTTCTCTTTTCAGAAGAAGAGTCCAGAACGAGCTGGAGTCTGATGTGAGAAGAAGAAGAAGAAGAAGAAGAAGAGATGAAGCACAGCTTCCTTCAGTCGTGTGTCAGAGGTCTCTTCATGCTCAGATTCAATCATCGTCAGTAAAAGCACTGATTCATCAGCTCAGATTGACCCAATCTGACACAGCTCATGCTTTCAGCATTATTGCAGCGCTTGAGAAGTTCAGTGTTTGTTCAGATTCATGTTTTCTGTTTAGAGATCATATCTGAAGCATTGCTCTCAAAGATGTTTTAAAGAAGCACATTACTATCTGCTGTCAACATGATGGAAATATGACATCAGCGCAGTTTTCATCTTCATTCATTTATGTTTTAATAAACTTCAAAGGTGTCGTGTGGAAATTATTTTAATACTTAGAGATCAGAGCTGTTTCTATTGATCATGATCTGGAAGCAAAAGATACAAGAATGAGCTGCAAATGATCAGGAAAACAGGTTTACATTATGGGTTTTCATTTGAATGATTTAATCCTGAGGAAGCATGCAATGTGTTTATTACAATACTCCAGATCCGCAGATTTAATATTACTGCACTGTTTTAATCAGAAATGTGCCGTGATCAAATCTCATTCTCAGTTTGTTCTTGTTATTATTCATCTTTTATTTTATGACAGAATAATTACTGCTGTATTCACCCAGCTTTTGTCTTCTTGTGTAAATCAGTTGTGACTCTGTATGTGAAATCCAGGCTTAAGTTTAACATCTAATCATGAGATAACACGCATCAAAGTTTGATTTCAACCATTACTTTCACTATTACAATATTTGACACGGCCTTACTCAGTCAGTGTGAAAGATATGAGATTATATATAATGTTCTAGGTCTTGATGAAGGATGATTTGATGTAGAAAACAGACTTGATCTGGTTTCCACAGACAGGATCAGTCTGTATCATGATTGAGATTAGAGCTGTGTTTTACAGCTGATCTGATCAGTATTTCTGAAAGAAGTGTGTTTAGTTCTACTCAGCTGTTCTTATCTCCAGCTTCATGTGTTGTGTCTCTCTTTATTTCTTTATTTTAGTTTAGGATATGAACTGCCAGGACCAGTAGATAAACACAGAAATATGATTTCTTACACACAATAAATCCACAGCCCTTGCATTAATTAATGACAAATAAATATATTATATTAAGAAAATATATATATAATGCAAAGGCACCAAGATATAAAGATTAAAATAATTTAATGGAGCAAACTGAATTAGGTAAAGATTGGTTATGGTAATATTTCATATAGCCAAGTAAACATTAAAGAGAAAAATTAATTAATGTTATTTAGTTAATTAATTAATGTTGTGTATACTGAAAAAAACAACAACAGTTTTGAGTTAAAGCAACACTAAATAGATGTAAATAAATGTTTGCTTTGAGAACTAAATACATTTCTTTCTGAAATAATGCTGTGGCTCCATCTATTGGTCAGATTAACTGTGACACAGATCTAAATCTGAGAAGAAAAACCTACAAATACAGCAGTAATTATTCTCTCATAAAATAAAAGATGAATAATAACAAGAACAAACTGAGAATGAGATTTGATCACAGCACATTTCTGATTAAAACAGTGCAGTAATATTAAATCTGCGGATCTGGAGTATTGTAATAAACACATTGCATGCTTCCTCAAGATTAAATCATTCAAATGAAAACCCATAATGTAAACCTGTTTTCCTGATCATTTGCAGCTCATTCTTGTATCTTTTGCTTCCAGATCATGATCAATAGAAACAGCTCTGATCTCTAAGTATTAAAATAATTTCCACACCACACCTTTGAAGTTTATTAAAACATAAATGAATGAAGATGAAAACTGCACAGATGTCATATTTCCATCATGTTGACAGCAGATAGTAATGTGCTTCTTTAAAACATCTTTGAGAGCAATGCTTCAGATATGATCTCTAAACAGAAAACATGAATCTGAACAAACACTGAACTTCTCAAGCGCTGCAATAATGCTGAAAGCATGAGCTGTGTCAGATTGGGTCAATCTGAGCTGATGAATCAGTGCTTTTACTGACGATGATTGAATCTGAGCATGAAGAGATCTCTGACACACGACTGAAGGAAGCTGTGCTTCATCTCTTCTTCTTCTTCTTCTTCTTCTTCTTCTTCTCACATCAGACTCCAGCTCGTTCTGGACTCTTCTTCTGAAAAGAGAAAAGTGAGGAGCAGATGATCATTTGTCCCAGACTCGAAGAGCTGATCTTCAGCATCTCCAGACAGAGCTCGAGTGCAGTCAAACACAGACAACAAAACACAGTTAGTGCACCGTCACTTCTGACATGAACTCAGATAAAGTGTCAGTGTCTGGTGAAATAACAGTTTATAAATCATCTCTCATCTCGACCAATCACGAGAGGGAATGAATGAATGAATGAGTGAATGAATGAAGGCCAGTGGAGTCTCTTCCTCTACAAACTCGTCCCAAACACACTTTCTGAAACAAACCACACAACATCAGTTCACCAGCGAGGGGGAAATTAATGAAAACTGTCGCCAAATGATCCTGACAGAAGCAGACGATTCGTCTTTAGAAAGATTTCACAAGTCTTCAGCATCGATATTTTATTTACGAGTAAAAGTTACCGTAATTTATTAATTTGTGTCAGAAGCGTGCGTCAGTGATGCAAATCCAAATAAATGTTGAATTATTTAATGTAAAGTGACAAAACACACTGTTCAGTCGTGACTGATATATTTATGTGTTTCACTAAATTATTTGTTATTATTTTCCAGGAAATAATATAATATGAGGAAATATGGCAGCAGTGCTTTTTCACACACTTTTTCATCTATCTATCTATCTATCTATCTATCTATCTATCTATCTATCTATCTATCTATCTATCTATCTATCTATCTATCTATCTATCTATCGGTCGCGTGCACCTCGGACGCTAGATGGCGCTATGGAGTTATTCTCGTTGTGAAATATCCTACTCGATCATATCTAAAGAGTCTGACTGGATGGACTGTAAATATGGTTGTGTTGTTGTAGAAGGAATCTGTTCTCTGCAGCTTGTCCACTACGGAGCTCCAGCAAGAAGTGAGACAGGAGACAGATGGCTGTTCAGTGCTTTATATCTTCAGGATGTGACTCTACATCATCCAGCATTATACACTTCTTACATGAACAGAGGTGGCCAATGTGCTTTAGTCTGAAATAAACAAAAGAAACATCAGAATACACAGTAACAACATTTATCTCAGTAAACATCTTCTCTATACATTGATATTAAATACCACACGAGAAATCGTGCACGCGCATCAGTTCTCCACATTCTGTATAAAGTGAACTACAATATGCACTGATGACAATAATCAGATATGCTGTGGCAATATTATTGCAGTATGACAGATAAAGAAATATAAATTACCTTTCGTTCATGCACGCACATGTATCACTCTTTGAAATAGCGGCAGAGAAACGAAACCGAAAGTAAACTTGAACCGCTCTGACAGACTGCAGTCAGCGCTCTGCACGCGCACAGCTACGTCACGCGCACAGCTAAGTCACGCGCACGTCGACGAGACTACTTTTACAAACCAATAAGAAATTCAGTACAGTTATCATTGGCTTGTTCAGCAGCAAACATGAAAAAAAACATACAGTTTCTGAAACTGAGAGAGACACAGACACAATCTACAGACTATAACTGAGAGAATCCTCCTCTGACTGTGATGTGATTGTGATGCATCTGTCTGTTAATGAAGGAGCTTCGGGACGCGTCACACAGACTGAGAGTGATGCTCTGAGCTGCGTGGGGTGATAGTGGGGGGTTAGTTCAACTATTTAGTGTGTCCCGAGATTAATGTCACTATCTTTAGTTTCGGGACACAGCAAGCTGACGTCACAGAGCTCGCTAACGCTGCGCTGGAGCTCACCGCACACACTCCAGCCCGAGACCGGACTGAGACACAGTTTCACACCGGGGAATCTCTCACTCATCCAGGACGACATTATACCTTGTTTGGGCCACAACAGCCGGACAGCGTGCCACTATCATACATATTAGTACACTAACGGTAGTTATTCGTGCCCTTCGGGGTAAAAAAGGAACAAATATGTCATTTTAAGGGTCCTGCTCCAGTGACCAGCTGTTGTACACCAAAGGGTTAGAGCTGAAGATCTTTGCCCGAACATCTTACGCGGGCTCGGGCTTGCGCTCCGGTTTGCGAGGTAAACGAGCGGTCATGTGATGTGTTTCGATTATAGCGCGAGAAACCAGCAACTAAAGCAAAGTCTGAAGTGTGAAAAAGTTTTAACCATGTTTATAATGAGAATAATGAGTGAATAATGACGCAGCATCAGTGAGCGCAGGAACACGCTGAAGACATCTACAGAGGATTCAATAATTTTCCAAAAAACACGTAGACCTAGCCTAATCTCTGTGAGTAATAAAGTTTTTTTTTAATGATAACTAAATATTCCTTGAGTCTTAAATGCATAATGTGGACAGAGTATTTACGCTAATGTTGGCATTATTCTTTTACACCACAATTTCCGAAACCAGACAATATTTCTATGACCATCACATTAAAAAAGGTAATTCCTACATGTCATTTCTTCACCAGCAGTTGAAGAAAACAATGTTTGGTTTATAACAGATTTACATCATTATCATTAATTTAAGATGAATAGTAATTCTGAATCACTGACCTGGACTTCACGAGAGGAACACGGTTCTTCTGATGATTCTCGTGGACACATTCATGACAGATGTCCAGAAAGATTTCAGTCTTGAATTCAACAGCAGTCAGTGCTGAAGAAGATATGAATGTCCTTGAGCTTTTATTACAGTCGTGTCCCACATTACTCATGCTCAAATGTCAGCCGGAAACTCAGAATATCATTCTCACCACGCACAAAATCACCCCCGTCCCGGCACGCACGCACGCACACACGCACGCACGCACGCACGCACGATTTCTCCCCAGAGCACAGGAAACTGCAAGTCCACAGACGATAAGTGGGTGATTTACTGAGAAACAACAGTCATGTTGAGACTGCCGGGATTTATCCAGAAGACTGGGGGAATTGCCCCCCGCCGCGATCACTAGCGAGGGTGAACCCCCACCCGCCCAACATCAGCATCTCCGGATGTAGATTAGGCCTATAGTTCGCACGCGAGGGGTCTATAGAGAGATTTTCTGATGTTTTTTTTCTGATTTTCTGACTCAGAATACCAGGACGAGTGGAAACTACACAGGACTGAAATGACTCACTGTTTGTGTGAAATCTGTAGGTTTGAAAACACCCTGTTGTTTCTGCTAATAATGAGACGCTTTCTCAGAATGAGTCAGTTTCTCGTAAATTAGAAACGTTAGAAAAAAAGAGTGGGGGATTATATTGTTACGTTTATACATTTTAATAACTTTATTACATTTATGATGATCATAAAGTTATGGTCGTCATGTGACTCAAAGCAGAAACAACAGTTTTATTAGTTTTATCCTTTTTATTCGAAACATTCCCAAACGCATTGTGAAGTCTCTCGATTCTCATCTTTATAGATAGTTAGTTGATCTTCAGTGGAGGATGGTAATGTAATCTATAGAAAATATGAATAGGCTATTTTTTTGTGTTTCTGAAAAATATCAATATACCAACATAATAAAAAACGGAGTGTTTGCACTATCATTTTAAAAAGAATACACCTTTTATTTCGTTTGAAGAAAAAAATAAAAAATACAGGAAGACAAAGTTAACTATATGTAATTATTATTTATTTCTCTCTATTATAGATCAGTGTGTGTCCCACAGTAAACCAAATATATATAACATGATAACGGTTTAATACTATCTCTCTTTCTCTTTCTCTTCATGTAATAAGGATTCTAAGATTATTTGTACCAAGTATAATATAAAATTTTATAAAATTATATATGTAAGTGCGGTTTAATGCTTAACTGATTTGCTTAATATTAAAATGATAATGTTTCATTCTGTTTTGACTTTCCATTTCAAAGACTAGATTTTAACAATACTACACTTCATTAAAATGTCTGTGATCATTTAACCATTATCATGCAATATTGTATGTATCTTGTTTATCATGGGTCACATAATATGCTGCCAGATCTTAGACTGATCTGCTTTGCATTTCTTTAAACTGTTGTTTTGGCTTGCACAGGACCGTAGCTGTGGTCAGCGGGTGCAGCTTGTACAAGTGGGCCCTATTTGAAATTGTTTCATTTGTAAATTCATTCTGTTTATTTATTTGAGATATTTACACAATTTTTTAGTTTCTTCAAGTTTGTGTCATGCTACATAAACCGAATAATTAAATGTAAAATATCACTGCATAGTCTTTTACAAAATTACTCGTTGTAAAATATACAATCAAACCAACATTTATTCAGACACCTTCAACATTTCTCACATTATCACAGTTTATTTGCTATAGTTTAGAAAATGGTAATAAAATATGACAAGAACTCTTAAACTGTGTCAGAACAAATTCATCTTGATAATGTCATAACTTTTATAGAAAGATATGTAATGGAGTAGAATCAACCAAAGCTTCAGTCAACTGTTAGTATGACAATATTTACTCAACTATCAATACTTTGTTAAAAAATTAACAATATATTTTTTTATTATTATTATTTTGTTCAGTCTGTGGTGTGAAAAGGTTGCATTAGCAATTCAGGAAAAATCACATAAGTAAAAGATGGTCAGGTCAAAGTGTCCGAATATTTTTTTAATCAATTTCACTAGTAGTCCACTGTCACTGTACACTGTAAAACCTGACAAGTAAACTTAACTCAAACCGTTTGAGTAAACAGATTGCCTTGATTTAAACCCTGTAAGTTTTAAAACTTTGCATTCAAGTAATTAAGTGATTAACTAAGTGCTGATTGAGAATTAGTGATGAACAGCTGCTGTTGACAAACAGAATCACTGAAGAAAAGAGAAACACAAGAACTACTACAACTGACTTCAGACACAGCCTTAGATGAAATCAACTGAAATAAAATACATGAAATCTCTCAAGATCTGATTAAACAACCCACAAACAGCATCAGCAGCTCCACTTATTAATAACCAGACTGACTTTATTTCTGTCAGACGTCTACAGAAGATCTTATTGAGAATGAACTAAGGTTTAGATGTTGATTTATTGTTTCATTTGAAGTAACCATGTTAGAGATCAGTGTCTGCTTTAGTTGGGCTCTTGACCCTTGACTTCTGTCTTAGTCTTTTCTCTGGTTGTTATAACCGTGTGTTTCTAAAACACATTTGTTATAACTCAATAGACCAGAAGAAATGCCATCAGGTGTTAACCTGTAGCTAGGTGTAGATTGTTATACTTTATATTGGTGATGATAATCATCAATTATTGAACCATATGGAGTCTAATCTCTGATGAAATAGGGGTGTTGTGCAATTTGATTTATTATAGTAAAAGTGATTCTAAGAGCCAGTGGTTCTGTAATAATCAGTTAATACAAAGACTTTCCAAACAGTTTGGTCTTCTATGGTGTCAGTTAGTCACACACAGACATCAATAATCAGAATATGAACCTCAACAATGGTGACCATAAAAAAAAAAAAAAAAAAAAAATGCTGCAGAGCATGCTGGGAGCCATGGATGAGTTTTGTACTACAATAGTACCCAGCATGCATTGCAGCATGTTTTTTTGTCACCATTGTTGAGGTTCATTTTCTGATTATTGATGTCTGTGTTTGACCAGTTGCTGGAATAGAAGACAAATGTATGTGTACAAAATGTTTATGAAGTCATTTTTATATTAACTGATTATCACAGATTCTTAGTGTCACTTGTATTAGGTCCACTTCTACTAATCACACATTTGTTTCCTCAGCAATTAGACTCTGTACAGATCAATATTTGTGAATAATAATGAATAATAATCATCACCTATATAAAGTAACAACACCTAGTATACCTAGGTACAGGTTAACACCTGATGGCATTTCTTCTGAGCTTTTGAGTTACAACAAATGTGTTTTATAAACACACAGTTATAACAGCCAGAGAAAAGACTAAGACAGAAATCAAGGGTCAAGAGCCCAACTAAAGCAGACACTGATGTCTAACATGGTTACTTCAAATGAAACAATAAATCAACATCTAAACCTTAGTTCATTCTCAATAAGATCTTCTGTAGACGTCTGACAGAAATAAAGTCAGTCTGGTTATTAATAAGTGGAGCTGCTGATGCTGTTTGTGGGGTTGTTTCATCAGATCTTGAGAGATTTCATGTATTTTATTTCAGTTGATTTCATCTAAGGCTGTGTCTGAAGTCAGTTGTAGTAGTTCTTGTGTTTCTCTTTTCTTCAGTGATTCTGTTTGTTAACAGCAGCTGTTCATCACTAATTCTCAACAGAGTTGGGTATAACGCGTTACAAAGTAACGCGTTACTGTATTCTAATTACTTTTCGTGATAACGCAGTAATGTAACTCATTACATTTAAAATAAATGTAATTTGATTACAGTTACTGATGTCAATAAAATTACGTTACTTGCGTTACAAATGTATTGGTAAGAAAAAAATATTAAAGGAAATAAATTAAAATACATTTCTAATCACGTTTTGGGGCGGCTGCGTCAGTTATTGAGCATGCGCTTTAATGAATTACCGGAGAACTCGTGCTGTTAAAATGGACGGAGATTTTTGTTCAAGATCGGGAGGGAAGGTAACTTCTGGACAGGTGAAGAGAGCTGTAGCAGCGTGTGTGGTGGAGGAAATGCTGCCCTTGTCGACTGTGGAATCGCAGTCATTTAGAGACTTGCTTACGATGATAGTGACGGACAGCTCTGTACCCTTGCAGGACCGAAAGACATTTGCAAGGTATCTAGATAAATGCTATGCGGATGGAGGGCTGTCACTTTTGTGTAAAAAGCTTTTTCGATTTTTAAGACATAAGTGTTCACTGAATTGATTCTAAAATCGATTTTCCATGTCTAAAAAAAAGACGTTTCCTTTTTTTTTCAACGCCACATAGAGCGCTTGGAAACGCACAAGTCAGCAATATTTCTTATTTATTGGCATTAGAGCTTTAATCTGGCCTTAAAAGTTAGGCCCGACAGGACCCGAGCTCGACAGGTTTCGGCCCGAGCCCGAGAAGTATTCCAATTTGATTGACAGCTTTTTAATAGCCCGAACCCGTGTGCAGCGCAGCCCGACATTCAGATATGCGCATACACACAAAGCTCTTTTGCCTTTTGTCAACAATGAGTCATTTATACATGTTTTAACATAATTTATTCATAACTAACGTAGACTAGGCCACTTGGAAGTTGGAATAAAGAAATAAAATAAGTTCTCTGTAAACATCGTAACATCTAAGCACTCTAAATAGACAGACTAATTTAGCCTATAGCCTAAATAAAAAAAAAAACGCACCAATAAAAACGAGTCTTTTTTAACAGATTAAATTAAGATACATTTTTAATTAAGATGGGTATTTGGCAATAACGAAATTAAGATAAAGGCTCCGCCGGGTTTGCTTCTCCACATATCAGCTGACATTTAATAATAGAATAATGCCAACATTAGCGTAAATACCAGGCCCGGCGCCACGAGGGGGCAAAAGGGGGCAATGCCCCCTCAGATCTGACTTGTGCCCCCTCTGTTTCATTTTTGTATCCATGGTTAAAAATAAATGGCCAACCTTTTGAGTTAAATAATAATTTAACCTTATCCCCATGGGATTTAGAATGTTCAGTGTTGTGACTCGTGACATTACTGCCAGATTCAAACGTCTTTCGCGTTGGTTGGCGCTGAGCCAGATACGGACGAGCTCAACGCTGTCATATATCACAACTATGTAGTGTTTTCAACCTCTTAATGTTTATTTTAGATTTCAGACATTTAAATACACATAAGCACTGGTAAAATAACAGCCTACATTTGGAGTTTGTAAAATACACACTGATGTCTGTGGAAGCAAGTGCTAGTGTCGCGTTGGTTGGCGCTGAGCCAGATACGGACGAGCTCAACGCTGTCATATATCACAACTATGCAGTGTTTTCAACCTCATAATGTTTATTTTAGATTTCAGACATTTAAATAGGCTACACATAAGCACTGGTAAAACAATAGGCTACATTTGGAGTCTGTGAAAGCAGCAAAAACAATATATTCAAATATAATTTGACGACGTGTGTTTTTCATATCAGATAAACACAGTGGAAGAATGCTAACTATAAAGTTTACTCTATTGTTATAAAGATTTTTAAACGACCAAACACACTCACTTACACATATTTGAGAATCGGAATATAAGATAGTTGATGACATGGTAAGAAAGTTTGTGAATATTTCGAATAAAAAAGGAAAAACGAAATGAAGGATAGCCTACATCTGTTATACAGTGTTATTATTGTGACTGCGGTGTTTCACGTGACAAATATGACGCGTTGCCATGGAAACATTAAGGGGGAACGTTCTAAAATAACTGTCGCCTTGAAAAATTTTACTCTCGGGAGTCAGTTAGAATATTTTAAACTTAAGTGTGAAAGGGTTAATTATTAATAATAAATGACGCTGGCTTATCTTTTGTTGACTGTGTGATTTCCTGATGTGGGTATTAAGGCACATATGGAAAATATAGTTGTTTAAATTTAAAGCAAGGGGTGGTTTTATCCAACCCCGCGCCATTCGGTGTCCGTCGAGCAAATATATGAACGTGTGATATTATCAGCAATTCAAAAAAAAAAAAAAAAAAAATCAGCAATTAAGTTTCAGCTAAAATGTGAATTATCATTAATATTCAAAAATGGACATAAGAAAGTATATGCAACGTATTTCAGACCACAAAAAGGACACTGAAAGTGTGATTGAGAGTACAGCTGATGAACATGACAGCCATCAAAGCATTTTGATGGTGTAATTAAGTTAAGCCCCCTTAACAATTTCACATGCCCCCTCAGTCATTTCATCCTGCAGCCGGGCCTGGTAAATACTCAGTCCACATTATGCATTTAAGCCTTAATGGATATATAGTTATCATTTGAAAAACCTTTACTCACAGAGATTAGGCTAGGTCTACATGTTTTTGTGGAGGAAAATGATTGAATCCACTGTAGATGTCTTCAATGTGTTCCATGCGCTCACTGATGGTGCGTCATTATTCACTCATTATTCTCATTATAAACATGGTCAAAACTTTTCCACACCTCAGAACTTTGCTTTAGTTGCTGGTGCAACCAAAACGTATTTTCGCCAGAGGCAAGCCCCGTTGCATCTACTCAGCATCCATTTCACATCTTTCTCGCGCTAATCGAAACACATCACATTCATTTACCTCACAAACTGGAGCGCAAGCCCGAGCCAGCGTAACATGATATAAAGTAAGCCATAACACAAGTTTTTTACATCTATATTTTTGTAATTGTTTAATTATTTTTAAATAAATCGATAATTATTTCAAAATCGATTCCCTATTTTCATTTTCGAAACTTTTTTTGGTTGGTCCGATCGATTGTGCAATCGATTTTCGAACGAAAAGTGACAGCCCTATGCGGATATGGAGTATGTTCTTAAAAAAAACATTCGATCGTTTGGAATATGTGTCCACAACCGCAGACATCTGGACTTGTAATAATAGAAGCTTCCTTGGAATGACACCCATGTAGTTAAGACATAGATACATTTAAAAAGACTACAGTTTTCATTGTTAGGCAAGTTTATGTTAAGAATGTTAAGTTATAGAAATGCATTGCATTTTTAATTCAAGTTGCTGTTTTCATATTTCTCTAATATTTTTCAGTCAATATTAAATTACGGAAAGAACTGAGTTTCACTTTGTTTGTAGTTCTTTTCCTTGTATGTTTAATAGGTTTTCAAAGTAACTTGAAAGTAAAGTAATTAGTAATCTGATTACTTTTTACATGCAGTAATCAGTAATGTAATCAAATTACAATTTTAGAGCAGTAATTAGTAATTTGTAGTGGATTACTTTTTTTGAGTAACTTACCCAACACTGATTCTCAATCAGCACTTAGTTAATCACTTAATTACTTAATTGCAATGTACATCTTTCAGTGAACTCAACTGAATTAAGTAAAGAGTACTCGTAACTGTTAGTTTTTTCAACTTAAATGGTTTAAGGCAATCGGTTTCCTCAAACGGTTTGAGTTAACATAACTTGTCAGGTTTGAGTGAGGCTGTGTCTGAAGTCAGTTGTTGTTCCTTTCTCTCTTTTCTTCAGTGATTCTGTTTGTTAACAGCAGGTGTTCATCACTAAAGCTCGATTATCACTCAGTTAATCACTTAATTACTTGATTGTAATGTTTATCTTCTTTCAGTTAACTCAACTGAATTAAGTTCAGAGTACTCATAACTGTTAGTTTTTTTCAACTTAAATGGTTTAAGGCAATCAGTTTCCTCAAACGGTTTGAGTTAACATAACTTAAGGATGTCTGTTTACTCAAACCGTTTGAGTTTAGTTTACTTGTCGGGTATTACAGTCAAGGCAATCGGTTTACTCAAACGATTTGAGTTAAGTTAACTTGTCGGGTTTTACAGTGTATGAAGAACTTTTGGGTATAAAATGTCACTTTTTTGTTTTATTTTGGTATGCACACTTTCATAGATTATAGTGTCCTGCACATACTAGTAAAAAAATAAATCAAAATGTATATCTGGTGTCTGATTAATTGTTGTTTTGACTGTGCATTTATTCTTGTTAAATCTACAAAGTAATCCAGTGAAGAGCAGTGAGGGATTTTCTTTCTTTCATTTTCTTGGATTAACATTACAGCAACTGGTAGTTAAATTAGGCGCGGTCACTTTAAGAGACGATGAATGCATCCAATATAATACACATCCCACCTTTCCTCAACTGTTTACTTTCACTTAAGACATATCCGACAGATTTTTCAAGCATACTTTCCAAGACAGATATTTTGACATATGTTTTTGTCGGTGCAAGAGCAAAACGAGGCAAATTCGATGTTCAAGTGTTTTGAGACGTGAGCCCTGAACACCAGAACACCCCGAGTACTGAAGAGGGCTCTTTCACATCTTTTTGTTTGTTCAAACTGTGATTTGTATTTGTTCGTTCTGGTGCAGGAGGGACTTCGAACACAGCGCGAGAGTAACCAGCGACGTTCAGCTTTTCCATGCTGTAGCGTAGCCAGAAAAGAGAAAAGAGACTCTGGGTGTGCATATGAAAATCTAGGTGTGCTACCTTTATTGTCAGATTACTGTGCAAAATATTGGTATAGTATTTTTGTCGCACTGCTTCCGTCCAACCATACTCCTAGTGGTCATTTGCAGGTCGTGTCAAAATGTAGTTAATTGTTAAATGTAATAATTTTCTTCCGATAATTCTTTAACGATAATTTTGAACTTCTGGTATGATACTTGGACATTAGCTACCAATCTGGCAACACTGTCTGTTGATGTTGGGCCTGGGGAGGGAGAAACATCCTCATCAGATGTAACTTTGGGCCTTGTGTCCAGCTGTCCATCAATGTTTTTTTGCTAAAAAAAAAAAAATTAAGAAAGGAGCTGCGACATATTGCTAGCTAGCAATGTGCAATCAAAAATGATCTGTTTATATCATAGACTGCTGGGGTCACAGTCAGCTGCTGTTTGCTGATTGGTTGGCAATCCAAATGTCAGCAGATATATTTAACAAAAATAATTTAAAATTTAAATTACATTTTAACATTTTTAGCATTATTGCACCATATATTGGATTCTTATTTCTGTGCCCCTGAGAGTATGATTTAGAATGTTCAGTGACGTCAAAGAACTGCCAGATTCAAACAGCTTTCCCGCGTTAGCTGCACTGAGCCAGAGACGGACGCGCTCAGCGCTTGTCATATATCACAATTAATATGCTGTGTTTTCAACCACATAATGTTTATTTCAGGTTTCATACATTTAAATATACATAATCACAAGTAAAACAATACATTGGTAGTTTGTAAAATACACACTGATGTCTATGGAAGCAGCAAATGTAATTTGCAGACGTGTTTTATTCATATATCAGACACACATAGCAGAACAATAAAGTTTACTCTATTCTTCGTCCAGTTCAACAGCCAACACATTCATGTATTTCGGGAGAAACTGGGGAATTCAAGTGCTGTAGGCCTACGTTAAAGGCACACCCGTGGCTACGCCACTGTTTCCGTGTCTTGTTTTTGGATGCTTTAAAGTGTTTTGAATGTTAAATTGACAAATTGAAGGAAATCACTTCAGATCACCTGTTTTTTCACTTCAGACATAAATGATTATTTGTTTACTTGCTAAATCGGTATATATATACACCGGGTAGGCTATATACTGTATATATATATATGGGGCCAGGGCTGGCCCTGACCAATTTGCTGCCCTAGGCAAGATTTTACCTGGCGCCCCATGCATCACAGCCCATTTCACCCTGACATTCATGATTTAGCATATATATATATATATATATATATATATATATATATATATATATATATATATATATATATATATATATATGAATCTAAAATATATGAAAGTTAAATTTTTACCATTACATTATGGAAAATAATGAACTTTTCCACAATATGCTAATTTTTTGAGAAGGACCTGTATATATATATATATATATATATATATATATATATATACACACACACACACACATTACAGCAGAACTGTTTCCAACAACCATAATAAATCATCATATTAGAATGATTTCTAAAGGATCATGATAGACAAGATGTCACATGTGACACTGAAGGCTGGAGGAATGGTGCTGAAAATTCAGCTTTGCATCACAGAAATAAATGATAATTTAAAGTATAATAAATTGAAAACAAATTATTTTAAATTGTAATAATATATCACAATATTACATTTTTTCTGTATTTTTGATCAAATAAATGCAGGCTTGATGAGCAGAAGGAACTTCTTTCAAAAACATTAAAAATAGTAATGTTTCCAAACTTTTGGCCTGTACTGTATCCCCCCAAAACTGCACAACTGTAGAGTAAAACATTAATAAAAAAAAAAGTGATAATACAAAATGCGTCTTAAAACTGACATAATTGTACAAAATCAGTCTGGGGACTCAGAACTCAGAACAACTGCTAACATTAAGTTTAAGGTAAAAATAACTGCCATGAAATTATAGTATCTTACTCATATGCAATAAATTGTTCTTTCACTACATCTCTTTACCCCTGTCTTTATCCTCTTCTCTTCTTTTTGGCACTGTATCTATCGCAGACTATGCTCATTTATAATGTGTCATGTAAATTCGGCCTTCCGTCACAATCAGGAAACTTTCACCGTGTCTAGAACTGGCGCGAGCTGCCAGGCCCGTTTCTACGAGCTGTGTGTTAACAAAAGCAGTGCTGTCTACATTGGATGCGGCGTCGGGCACGCGACACAACAAATTACCAACAACTGATCGTGCGCGCGCTCTGTTTCTGACGCACTTCAAGCACTCGATGGGCTGGGGAAGATTGAAGAGTCTGACTTTTTTCTTTTTTTATTTATTTGGTAGTATTTTGATTTAATGGGCTTTAAATAGTAGCCTATTAAAAAAAATGTAAAAAAAAAATACTTATTTTAACCACTAAAATAATAAGATATTAGAATGAGAAAATGTGAATTATTTTTATCATTTATTCATAGCTCAGACAAAATCATCAACAACCAGTAGCCTATATATATATACAGGCTATATATATATTAGGGGTGTAACGATACGCGTATTCGTATTGAACCGTTCGGTACGAGGCTTTCGGTTCGGTACGCCGTACGCATTATGTATACCGAACGATTCGTTGGACTAATTAATTATATTTGAAAAATAAACGAAAAAGAGAAATATAATGATATGCGTTCAACAAGGTAGCCCAATAACCCAAACTACGTAACAGTCAACACCCCTGACACTCCCGAAGAAGAAAAAAACACCATCTTATATGTTTATGTTAGGCTACTCAGCAGGCGCTCGCTCACTCAGTACGCGCTGAAGGCTCGTTGCAAAATGGCCAATGCGCTTAACAGACCGGAAATAGAAGATCCTCCAATAACCAACAGGTCTGGTGTTTGGGTGCACTTTGGATTCCCTTTAAGCTATAATGGTGATGGCAAGAGAGTGGTGAAAAGTTGAAACTTTCTGAAAAGTTGAGATGTTTTTACATTTTGCTGTATCTAAAACGTACTGAACCGAACCGAACCATGACATCAGTGTATCGTATCCAACCGAGCCGTGAATTTTGTGAACCCCCTTACGAAAATTAACCATGGTTTTACTACAAATAAACAAAAAAAAAACATGGTTACTGTAGTTAAACCATGGTAACCACAAATTAACCATGGTTTTGCTATATTAACCATAGTTTGACCATGGTATTTGTAGTAAATCTGTGGTTTTACAAATGGCAGTCAATACGCCAAAAAACCATGGGTTACTACAGTTTTACTATAATAAAACCATGGTTATTTTTCGTAAGGGCCGTTACACCCCTAATAGGCTAATATATATATATATATATATATATATATATATATATATATATATATATATATATATATAAGTTTTAATCTTAATATGTTGCAGGCTGGCAACAAATAATTCATGATAAATAATATTGATGATAATAAATAATGAATGTTTTTGAGGCTGCGGTTACTTGTCTCGCGAGAGTTGGACACATTGTTCTGAAGATATAACAGTAGTGGTCTGATTATGAGAAATAACCTCCTCTTGGAAAGAGAGAAAGAGTTCCTGGTGTTCAGACTCTGAACTGAAATGCTGGATGGAGCTTGAAATGACCATTCGTTAATTAGGGTGATCCTGAAAAAATAAATAAAAAATAAAATCAGTTTGATATGGACTCTTTGTTGTTATCACAAAACCATACTCTATCATCCCTGCATGTACATGTTCAGAGCTCTTATTACATGTATAAGTGTGTGCCTGATCTCTGAAAACAATAATGGTCTTAATGTGAACATAGTTTAATTAAAAAACACGATATTTAATTTTATTGATTATTATTTATTTTTTTGGAAGAGAGAGAGAGAGAGAGAGAGAGAGAGAGAAAGAGAGAGTTTAAATGAAGATATCTCTTTTCATAAAATTAAAAAAAAAATGTCTCTCACGACAGGAAGCAGAGTACAAAACCACAGGTATACTTTCCAATCACAGATAGAGTCAAACCCAAAGGAGGAGGAAGAAAGAGAGAGAGAGAGAGGGGGGGGGGGGGGGTATCAGTACAGTAACGAATCTATTAGCACGAGGACACCGTTCTACACAGACCATCTTCACTTCCACACACAGAGACCCGATCACAGGTAAGATGTGTGTTATGAACTATATCGTGAAAACACTTCTTAAAGGGTCAGTCCAGCCTTAATAACTCCCTGTTGATTTCCAAGGTCTCTCTCTCTCTCTCTCTCCTATGGAAGTCAATGGGGAACGGCAATTGAAGGTTTACTAACCCTTTAGGTATTTTCTTAAAATATTGAATGTATAGTCGGGACTCGATGCTGCATCGAATTGATCCGAATGCAGAGGCGTCGCTCATTCAGAGAGAGGAAGCGCGGGCACCTCAGATCTCTGAGCCAAGTGGATTTTGATTGCAGACAAAAATAGCCCATTAATAATTTCTATAGATTACATTACCATGGTCCACTAAAGATCGACTAACATAATCTATAAAGTTGAGAATCGAGAATCTATATCATGATATAGTCAATGCGGTTGGGAATGTTACAAATAAAAAGGGGAAAAATAAATAAAATAAAACTTAAGTGCTGTTGCACCCGCAAAAATAATGTGTGCATGACGCTCTGCTCAGCATTTAGGAAAGTTTTTTTTTTTTTTTTCTAGTACGTTTTCTTTAAAGGGGCCTTCCCTCTCGGCGTCTTTGATCTGGCTCCCAGTGCCTTTCAAACACAGCGCTCGACTGATGTCTTAAAGCACAGGATAATGAAGCAGCGATGATGAGGTCGGTCACATGTCTTGACTATTTAATCGTAATAAATAAAATACAGGATGAATAAATAAGATATTCTCTTAAATAATGATTTTAACAAATAACGTCTTGTAGGTATTTTAGGAGTGAATCTGATAAAATAGCATACCGAAGAGACCACACATGAGCTACTCCCACAACACTACTGTGACAAGTACTTATTACAATAAAGAGAAATATGAGCAATATGAAATGCTTAAAATAGTCTAACAGATAACAAAGGCAACAAAATAAAGGCTACATTTTGTAATTTTTTATTATTATTTTTTTTTGTACATGTTAGCTAACTAGTCTAATTAGCAATCAGTACTAATATAACTGAACATAAAACAACATTACAGAAGCTTACATTTATTTGAAAGAAAATAAATTTCAATTTAATAAGCAGTTAATTCAAGACCAGTCCACGGTGTCAGTGTTGCCTCTTAAGATCTTCTAAAAATGCATTTTTTATATATTACTTAAACTTCTCTCCCAGAAATAAAACATTTCCAAATGATGTGTCATTAGTAAATCCTATGAAATAATGAAGAATTTATTTTTGAAATTTTGTGGGAAAAGTGTGTGAAAAATTATGTGGTTTTTTTTTTATAGTCTAGACAAAACTGTGACTGGTGGGATAATGTGTGTACTGTAATAACATATAATTTGGAGTCATAAAAATGTCTTAAATATATCTTAGTCCAGCTATTTTAAACTGTTTGATCACATTCTATGATTACTTTACTTTTATGCATAAAAAAACGTATACAACATAGGAACACTGAGATAAAAACTGCAACATCGTATAGTCATTTTCACTAGCAACTGCAACCGGGGTTATCTTTTAGTTCACTGTACTCAACATGCATTTATTAATACTAGACACCCTAAAGATCATGTGGAGCAATAATCTCTGTCATATATTAATGCTGAGACACTTTACCAGTCTTTAGTTTTGGGGCTTTGATGCAGTCATCATCTTATCGAGGCTCAAACAGGAAATAAAGTGCTCTGGTCATGTGACACTGCACATATTTAATTGAGACCCTTTATTTTTTCCATATAGTGAATTAAATATCAGTCAGTAAGGTTTTGAGAGTTTATAAATGAAAACCTTTTACAGGTGGGATTAAACGGGGGTGTGTGTGTGTGTGTGTGTGTAGGAGCGCGCGATGGTCACAAGAGGGCGCACTTCCGACAAAATCAAACCATTCCTGCCACGCCCCCCAGGCATTTCGCGCCATGGGCAGCTGTCTGTGTCACGTGTTCATTAGTAATAAAGCTTTCACATCATTGTATAACAGCTTTAGATGAAGTTATGGCAGACAACAACACAACCCTCATACCAGTAACCATGTGTTACTACTAGGCTACTAGAATTAAACTGTTGCAACTACAAATTAGCCGTGGTTTAGCTAATCATAGTTTAATCACCGTATTTGTAGTAAAAATTGTTTTATATAAATGGTAATCAATCTGAAAAAACAAACAAACAAACAAGTGGTTAATTTTCAGATGGGCAAAATATGACTCATAATGTAATAACATATTCAGCATTAGGAAGTTTCTATAAAAATATTATCTTGATTATTGTACTAATTATACTGTAAAACAATAACAAATGCACTAACAAAAACAACTAATAAACACGCACACACGCACACACACACACACACACACACTAAATAATGAAATATAGGAGGTTACTTTTTTAAAAATATATATAGAAATAACTCACACCCACAAAAACACACACACACACACGCACGCACACACACACACACACACACACACACACACACGCACACACGCACACACACACACACACAAACACACACACACACACACGCACACACACACACACACACTCACTGTCTCTCTCTCTCTCTCTCTCACACACACACACACACACACACACACACACACACACACACACTTACTGTCTCTCTCTCTCTCTCTCACACACACACACTTCTCTAATTTCGCCACTCATCATATATGGACGTTTATGGTTATAGGTCTTGGGTTTAGTGCACAAACATGTCTAAACACCATAGTGTAGCTAATGTAGATAAAGTTGTTGTGGATTCTTCAAATGGAAAATCATGCCCCAACATATTTGTCATAATGGTAAAATGTAGTCTAGCTGGGGTTTGGATGTTAAGGTCAGTTCTGAGAGCAGCTGGCTGAGGGGCTTCCTCCGGGTTCATATCTTGGGAGTTTAAGGCTTTATGGTGGAGGCTCTCTGTATGACCGCTTTCCTATCTTACTTTTTTTCCTCATGTCCATGCTCCCTGATTATATTTTCAGTTTTTAGGTTAGATAGTGTTGCAGTCATTGGCAATATTTGGTTCACTGTCTACTGCTAAATTAACCCCTTCAGTGTAGAATGGTGTAGGAAATTATTCTCTCTCTCTCTTCCTCATTACACAGTTGCATCCCAAAAAATAGTTAAGTTTCGGTTTATAATGTCAGAGTGAATTTCCTTTAGTTTCTTAAGTTAAGTTAGAAAATTTTTATATATATATATATATATATATATATATATATATATATATATATATATATATATACAGTGGGGATCGAAAGTTTGGGCACTCCTTGCAGAATCTGTGAAAATATGAGTAATTTTCAAAAAATAAGAGAGATCATACTAAATGCATGTTATAATTTATTTAGTAATGTCCTGAGTAAGATATTGTACATAAAAGATATTAACATTTATTCCACAAGACAAAAAAATTGCTGAAATTATTAAAATAACCCCACTCAAAAGTTTGGGAACCCTTGGTTCTTAATACTGTGTTCTGTTCCCTGATGATCCTCGGCTGTCTTTCTGTTTTGTGATGGTTGTGCATGAGTCCCTTGTTTGTTCTGAACAGCTAAACTGAGCAGCGTTCTTCAGAAACATCTTTAAGCTCCTGCAGATTCTTCAGTTTTCCAGTATCTTTGCATATTTGAACCCTTTCCAGCAGTGACTTTATGATTTTGAGATGCATCTTATCACACTGAGGACATTTGAGGGACTCAAACACAACTATTTAAAAAGATTCAAACATTCACTGATGCTCCAGAAGGAAACAAGATGCATGAAGAGCTGGGGGGTGAAAACTTTTGAACACGATGAAGATGGCCAAATTTGTCTTATTTTGCTGAAATATAATTGTTTTCCATTTAGTTCTGCCCTTCGTAAGCAACAGAAGATACTTGTATGTTTCCCGGTACACAAATTAAGTACAATTTACCTTGATCTTCAAATTCCAAAAGTTTTCACCCCCCAGCTCTTAATGCATCTTGTTTCCTTCTGGAGCATCAGTGAATGTTTGAATCTTTTTTAATAGTTGTGTTTGAGTCCCTCAAATGTCCTCAGTCTGAAAAGATGCATCTCAAAATCATAAAGTCACTGCTGGAAAGGGTTCAATTATGTAAAGATGTTGGAAAACTGAAGAATCTGCAGGAGCTTAAAGATGTTTCTGAAGAACGCTGCTCAGTTTAACTGTTCAGAACAAACAAGGGACTCATGCACAACCATCACAAAACAGAAAGACAGCCGAGGATCATCAGGGAACAGAACACAGTACTAAGAACCAAGGGTTCCCAAACTTTTGAGGGGGTTATTTTAATAATTTCAGCATTTTTTTGTCTTGTGGACTAAATGTTAATATCTTTTATGTACAATATCTTACTCAGGACAGTACTAAATAAAAAATAACATGCATTTAGTATGATCTCTCTTATTTTTTGAAAATTACTCATATTTTCACAGATTCTGCAAGGGGTGCCCAAACTTTCGATCCCCACTGTATATATATATATATATATATATATATATATATATATATATATATATATATATGTATCTTTTGGCTCTCCTCCACCATAGTGGGCAGAGTCAAGTGTCATATTATTAAAGTGAATTGCGGCCTTTTTGAGAGAGAAGTAATATTCTAGACATTTGTGACAGAAAAATGCAAAATGCAAATGAGTTAAGATGGCACCAGTTTTGCTGTTTGTGGTATAAAGAAGACAAATGTAATAAAATCACCCAAAAAATTATAGAAAACCCTATTTACATATTCAGAAAAAAAGAATTCAAATTCGGACCTGTAAAGTCTACTTGTATTTGTGTGCACTCACAATATCAAAACCTTGTGCTTTTGTAAAATACGAAATCAAATGCTTTCTGATGCACTTTCTGTCATCTCAGTCTTGACATGAATTGAAACTCAGCAAATACTGACCTTACCGGCATGATAAATATATCTATATAATATATGACAATTTTAACACAAAATAACAAAATTATTCAAATCGAGAACAAAAACTTTCGTTATGTAATCCGTAAAGATGCACTTCTCTCTAAAGGCAGGAGATCGTCAAATTCATCTCTGCGACACTGACTCAGAAAACACTAGTTTATTAACATATCATTCAAATATCCCCTCACTGTTTCTTACTTGCTTGTTTTTTGGGTCACTGTGGCAAAATTGTGTTTGCATTCGGTAGCTACAAATACGGCAGCATTTTAGTGCCACATTGAAAAATAACTAAATAAGATCAACGTCATAATATTTTAAGAATAACCTATAAGCTTTGTCTTTTTCTAGTAGTGTGTGCCTCACGCTTTGTTGAATTTTACAGATTTTGGTAAAATAACTTCTGTTTTTGCTTTAAAAAAAACAGCATTAATTTTAATATGTTGCAGGCTGATTTACTGGCAACAAATAATTTATGATAAATAATATTGATGATGATAAATGACCAAATAATATAGGGCTGGTTTTTGAGGCTGCGGTTACTTAGTTTGTCTGGTGAGAGTCGAAACATTGGTTTGGTGAATGTAGTTTTAAATCTCTGGAGTAGTATTTGGTAGAAGTTGAAACAGTATGTCAGTGGTCTGGCTTTCTCAAACTAATTATGAGAAATAATCTTCCATCTGTTCCTCTTGGACAGAAAGAGTTCCTGGTGTTCAGACTCTGAACAGAAATGCTGTACCTCCTGCAGAGCTGGAGCTTGAAATGACCATTCTTTAATTCAATTCGCCAGAAACTCTATATGAATAATTGCATGCTTTCTCTCAGAAAACAAATAATGTTTTTAGCAACTATAGAAATCAACCAAAACACACAGGCAAAACAGAAACAAGTTGTTGTTATGCTTTTTTATTCAGTGCTGCATTTGTTTGATGTCTCGTTTCATACAATTCGAAAGATTCTATCAATTACAGAATGTAATGTTGTTGCTGCTGTTTTCTGTCTTTTCTGCAGAGCCCATGATGGTGTAAATATAATATTGCCTCTGTGTGTACCCTTCAGTTTTTCAGTTGTTTCAGCACCTGACAGTTTTCACTTACACACACAGACAAACAGGTAAGATACTGCCGCCAGTGTGAGCTTATGAAGTATACTATAAAGCAGTTCCTCTAGGGTTACTGCACCTTCACTTCCTCCCATTTATTTGCATTGACAGTTTCTACACTGTAAGTGCACTTGTCAGAACTGTTTGCTGAACAGTGTTGGGCAAGTTACTTTTAAAAAGTAATTAGTTACAGTTACTAGTTACTTCTTACAAAAAGTAACTAAATTAGTTACTCAGTTACAAATTTTAAAAGTAACTAGTTACTTAAGAAAGTAACTATTGCGTTACTTTCAAGTAAAATTAAATTTTAAATGCTCAAATGTGACCCCACCTCTACCCCTCTTTAAAGGAACTTAAAATACATGTGCATGTTCAATTATTTATGATAAATCTGAATATTATAATGAAATGGACACTTAATACAATACATTATTAACAGAAACATGAAACATTGTACACACATCTAAAAAAAAAAATGTTGCTGTGGGACAAAGTGAGACTAGCCTCCAATCAAATGCCATGTATGTAGATATTATGTTTATATAGTGGATCAATGCAAATAACACGATAGATTTTTGGGAGCTTTTGATATTTCCTTTTATTGTTTCTTTAATTTCTTGAAGGAAAAAGTAATGTATATACTTCCATTTAGAGAAGGCTACTTTTGGATTATTTGGGCTCCTTGCCATACCTGTCTCTCGTTGACTGACTGGCTTGTGTTGTTCCTTGTGTGTCCTGTCCTGTCCGACTATGCGTTATGATGGGTTGTTCGCAATTCATGAGCGTTAGTGATGATGGATCGACTCGTTCGCGAATGAGCTTTTGATGAGTCGTTCGCGATTCGCGAATGAGCGACTCTAAGAGCCGGCTCTTTTAGTTGAACTTCGGGAGCTGGCTCGCATATCTGAAGAGCCGACTCTATTTTTTCAAATTTAGCCTATAGAAATTAAATAATTATGTAATAAAAATTGAAATATTATATTCAAAGTCATTTAAAGAGCCGTTTGTGAGCCAAAGAGCCGGTTCTTTTCAGTGAGCTGAGTCAAAAGAGCCGAATTCCCATCACTACTATGCGTGCTTTCGAACACCCGCCCAACTCTACCTCTGATTGGCCTACAATGAAATTTTACTCTACCTCAGCCAATCGTCAGCATTTATGCGCTTGTCTCGTGCTCTGCCCACTAACCAAGGAAGAACAGTAAAAAAAAGTATTTGCCTCTCGCTCAGAGATCTAGTTGGTCTGATGAAAAAAAAAAAAAACAGCTTCATCATCAGTTATAGTAACGCGCCGCATTTTTTGGCAGTAACGGTAACGGCGTTATTAAGATGAGAAGAGTAATCAATTAGATTACTCGTTACTGGAAAAAGTAATGCCGTTATTAACGCCGTTATTTATAACGCCGTTATTCCCATCACTGTTGCTGAAACATCAGAACCCTATTGTATGTCTGCACAAGTAATAACGCACAAAAAAAACATGCATTCATGTTCAAAACCCAGTTATTGTGTCAGTGACCTGACCAGTGCCTCCAGAATAATACGTTTTCATCGTTGTGTTTTTGTTTTCCACACTGCTCAAAATGTTTAGATGTTTTGTTTTTCACCAAACATTTGTTATGCTAGTCACTTGCTAGTCATGCTAGCAAATTGTTAGTCACATGCTACTCATGCTAGCAACATGCTAATCCCTTGCTAATCATACTGGAAACATGCTAGCGATGCGCTAGTCACTTTATAGTCATGCAAGTTACAATACATGCTAGTCACTTGCTTTTCATGCTAGTTACATGCTAGTCACTTGTTAATCCTGCTTTGAATATGTTAGTGAAATGCCTATAATTTGCTAATCATACTAGCAACATGATAGTGACTTGTTAAACATGCTAGTAACATGCTAGAAATATGTAAACGACACGCCAGTAACTTTGTTAATCATGTTAACGACATGCTAATCACTGGCTAGTCATGTTAGCAAATTGCTAGTCGCTTGCTTGTCATGTTATGAACATGATAGTGACATGCTAGTCACTTGGTGATCATGCTAGCAACATGCTAGTTACTTGTTAATAATGCCAGCAACATTCTAGTATCATGCTAATCATGCTGAAAACACGATAGTGTCATGCTAGTAACTTGCTAATCATGCTAGCAACAAATGCTAGTTTACCATTTCTTATAATTCTATTTATATGTCTGTCTATCTATTCTACTGATAGATTTGATTGTCTATTAAACTTTAAAACTACTTTAAATTAGTTAAAACTGAAAACTTTTTTACAACTACTTTTTTCAAGCCAATTTAAATTTTGCCTACAAACTTTACTATATAGTCTTTGTATAAGAGTGTTAGATGTACAAACTGAAAATTCACCATTGCTTGTTAATTTTTACACACACTGTTTTCCCCTTATACCAACACCACCTCATATTCTTACATATCTTTCTATTGCTCTCCAAAACAAGCAGTCGTGAATGTTCAGTTTACATCTAACACAATTCTGAGGATAAATGTACCATACAAATATAAATGTATGTATACAGAAGCTGCTACAGTTTATGATTGTGATGTTTCTCCTCCTTCAAAAACAATAGTGA
The DNA here is from genome assembly GCF_003368295.1 of Carassius auratus. NCBI lineage: Eukaryota > Metazoa > Chordata > Actinopteri > Cypriniformes > Cyprinidae > Carassius > Carassius auratus. The sequence goes on from NW_020529039.1 coordinate 58,846, forward strand.
TAGTGCTGGACAAACTCCATAAATATGCTTCCAAACTTGGTTTAATGGCAACATTTTGATTCCTGCTTCATTACAACAGCAAGCAAGGTTGCAGGACATTTTGGTAAATTTCTTGAAAGGCATTTGCCAACTTAGCAGACATTAGCATTCCATGTCTGATATTTACAGAGTATACTTGTAACGTTTATGTTCTGTTTCAATTTCCTTGGTTTTTTTTCCTCCTGCCGGTGACCTTGTTTTCCTGTGTTCCCTGATTAGTTCATTAGTTCCACCTGTGGAAACAACAAACACTTGGGAAACGCTCAGAAATGCTAGATGGGGCTAAGCAAGACTTTGCTATTACAGAGAGTCCAAACACAGTATGTATAGGGGAGTGGTAATGGGGAACACCTGGTGGTGATTAGCCCTAAGCAAGGGATTCTGGGAAATGCAGTTGAGAACGGAAATGGACACCAAATACAAGAGTCCTGAGTGCAGTGCCCTCTAGTGGAGTTCATGGGCACTACAGCTGATGATCTTGACAATGATCAAGAATATTTTAAGTCTTATCAGTATAATGAACGTTAATGGGGTCTGAAAATATCATACTTGTAGTAAATCTGGCTCATGTAGTAGTCTTCTGAAAGAGCTTAGCATTAGACTCAAATTTTATGCTGAAAAACTAAATTTCAAAACATCATTTATGTTTAAATGTTTATCCCAAGAAAACACAAAAAGTAATTTGAGCATTTTTCCTCTCTTTGCAGCACTGAATCATGGACGTCATCATCAACGTGACGTGTGCAGAGATTCAGACTCCAGTGGGGTTTGTGTTTGTGATTCTGTCTGTTATAATGAATCAAACTAATAATCCTGACTGTGAGCAGAGCTGGTATCTACAGGTGAGAGAGTTTCTGAACTCAGACTACACTCACACACACACACACACACACTCACACACACACACACACACACACACACACACACACACACACACTGATGATCCTGACTGTGAGCAGAGCTGGTATCTACAGGTGAGAGAGTTACTGAACTCAGACTACACACACACACACACACACACACACACTCTCTCTCTCTCTCTCTCTCTCTCACACACACACACACACACACACACACACACACACACACACACACACTCATGATCTGATGTGTCTGATTTGTTCAGGATGATCGTCTGATAGCAGATCCATCAGATCCTCAGAAACTGATTGCTCCTGTGGTTTCTGTCTCTTCTGATCGTCTCGTCACGTCTCACTGTGTGAATCAACTCCGTCACGAGATCCGCTGCGATGCTTCTGGAGTAAATGTTTTTCTCTATTCTCATATTTAATCTTTCATCAACACTATTAATGATGCTCTTTCATTCATCTCAGTTCAGACTGGACACCATCTTCAGAGGTGAGAGAAACACTTCAGGAAACTCTGTGTTGAACTGAATCTAGTGTGAATCTTCAAGTGAATCATGATGATTGTGAATCTGTTTTTCAGTGAGGAATGAAACTGCAGTGACTCCAAACTCAGGTGAGTTTCAGCTGATAAACGTCTGATTATTCACAGATCTGATTCACACTCACTCTTTTCTCTCATATTGACTCATATTTATCATCACTGTGTGTTTGTAAAGATGATCTGAATGAAGTGACTCTCCATCATTCAGGTAAACTCCTGTGCTTCTGTGTTTCAATATTGATCATTTTTATTGATCAGATGTGTATGTATTCAGTCGTTCAGCTGAATGTGTTGTCTCTCTCGTGTTCAGATCAGTGGTGGTGGATTTCTGTCCTTATTCTCATTGTTCTTCTGGTTTTGATCTGTTTCTTGCTGCGGAGAAGGATCTTCAGGTGAGTCGAGGCTAATCTCTCCTAACATGATTCTTCTTACATTTTATACTAGTTCACAATGTCATCACTCACTTTTTCATTAATTAATATTATAAAATATAATATAATGTATTCAATATAAAAAATCTGATTGTGTTTTCAGGTGTTTTCAGAGGGAAGAGCAGTGAAGCTCCAGACAACAGGTGAGTGAATCAAACTGATAAATGAACTGATTCACTGAATCACATGATGATTTAATAGCTGGATCAGACGAATGATGTGTGTGTTTCTCACAGGGATCTGTGAACGGTCTGATCTGATGATCCTCACACACTGCAGGAATCGTTCCTGGGAATCAGTTTTCAGATCCTGATCACCATCTGATGGTTTGAATCAGTTTCACGGTCATTTTATTCTCTGTTCAGACAGGGAAGACAGAGAAGCAGTGATGTTATGCTGCGTGAGGCTTTATTTAAAGACAGTAACTGTGTAGTTGCTGATGCAGTGATGGTAATGCTAGCACTTTATTTTACAGTCCTGTTCCTCATGTAAATACTATTATAGTAATTACAATAACTATGTAATAACTAGGTACTAACCCTGAACCTACCCCTAAACCTAACCCTACCCCATGTAGTTACCTTGTATTACCAGAACTTACTTACTTAAATACACTGTAAGTACACTAAAAAGTACATGTTAGTACACATACTGTAAAATAAAGTGCAACCGTTAGCTCTTATGAGCTGATGTTTAACCTCAATGAGAAGGATGTAGCTGCTGGAGGAAGACTCCGCCCCTCACACCACGGACCGAAGAAGACTCCGCCCCTCACACCCCGGAACGAAGAAGGTCCCCTTACCTGGACCCTTCCTTCCTGAACACTGCCCCACTACACGAACACCTGTTTAATTTGGAGTCTTCTTCTTTAGACACTTTATTCTCTGGTTTTGTTTTTTTCTATTAATAAAAGCCTCTCAGAGGCCTGACGCCACCCCCACTGTGTCTGCTGTTTACTCCTCCTCCCGCTATTTATATATATATATATATATATATATATATATATATATATATATATATATATATATATATATATATATATATTCTTTAACCATTATTTCCTTTAACATTAAATGTTTCTTCTAAATGTAGAAGAAAAATAAATTCCGTTCATGAATTATGAGTATTTTGTCTGCCATAAGCTATGCATAAAGACTTCAGTTGCCATGAAACAGCAGCTGGAAATGTTCCTAGCAATCAGTTCCAGCGCTCCCTGAACACTCCCAGTCTTTCTATGACAGCCTACTGCTCCAGACGTTTATTATATAAATATACATTTATTATATTGTAAACAGCAAGACATTAGTCGAGAAATAACTCGATAAAACATTAACACATCTGACAGTAAATACTTAACATTACTTGCATCAGATATAGTGAGCATGAAAGCAAGTTTAACGGTGACAAATCAACTATATTGTCATAAACACATATCCATATGACACAATAAAGCAGTAGATGAATCTAAAAAAAAGACCTGAGACCATAGACTGTAAAAAAACATCTTGGTTTCTTCTTTGACAGGACAATGCAAACAGGATCAAAAATAATTTGCTAACAATGCTAGAAACATGCTAGCGACATGCTAGTAACTTGCTAATTGTGCTAACAAAATGACCTGCTGTATAGTAACCAAAGCCTGGTTTTGGAGATGACTAGCACAGAGACATCTTTAGGTTCACAGCTCAGAGATGATTGTCACGTTCCTATGGCATATAATATAACGTTGACTTGTACGACCTCTACACCGTGCTGAACACTTCATTCAGTTTCACTCAATGAGCTTTGCTATTTTCTTCATTAAAGGTTAGTATAAAGTTGTTGTAGTTTATCATTGAGTTCTAACAATAAGAATCGAATACTAATCCTGTAATATTTCAGTTTCTGTTAGCTTGACTTCCATGGAGTGGAGGTGTCTGTCTTATTGAGCAGTTTGAGACAGAGAGGTATGTGTACTAGTTTGTCACATGCTTGAGGTCCCTTCCTTGCCAATGGAAATAAATGAGTAAACTGAGGCAATACAGCACTGATGAAAAATGCAGTAAAGCATCGGCATAATAATCTTAAAGCATCGATCATGCTATGTCATTGTTTTTTTTTATAATCACCTCAGTAAAATCCCAACATGGAATATTCACATTTCTATTCTTGATAACTTACATTAAAAAAACTGAATTAAATGAAAACATTTTAATTATGAATCTGCCTGTTTATTATTATTATTGCACTTTATTCAGTAGATTCTTTTTCAGGGGGAGGGTTTAAGAGCGCTATTTTGAGAAGTTATTACGGTGTCATTTTTCTATTTTTTTTATAATTGTTCTAGTGCTAACGTTTTTGGATACTTTAAAATTGTCTTGTATTTGTTTTTAATAAAATAAAATGTATAAGCCTGTGATTTCCCCTTTAAACGCTGCCTTGTTTAGTGGTTCATCACTGTTGGCTTTAGGAAGTTCAGCTGATTTGCTGATTAGTCAGATCTACACTCGTCAAAAATATTTAAATTTGGCGCTTATTGGCTCTCGCGCGCTTCCTCGACCTCAACGGCTCTTCCTTGCGTTTGAATAACAAGCGCGCCTTCACAAAGTGACTCATGATTTACAGCGTACGATTTTAATTCTACTCTGAGCTTCACGCAGAATTATTGAACTTTGCCAGAGTCAGGACTCACCTGGAAACACTGTCCTGGGAGAAAGAAAGTTTAAAGTTCTTACACAGCAGAGGAAGGATGAAACCGGAGTTTTGCCATGAAGACCAACGGACTGTTGAGAAGCAGGTGCATCGTGGGATTGTACGTGAAGATGATCTGGAAGAAGACCCGTTGATAAATCTGTGAAAGGTCGAGTCCAATAATTTCTGCAGAACAATGACGAAACAGTGGAAAATATTGAGGATTTCTCATGGTGCACAGAAGGGGCACGCGCGTAGATTGTAAGTATTGTTTCTGTAAACTTATGTCAATTTGTTCTCCATAAAGTCTCGGTCACACCGACAGAGAATGTTTTTCTTCTTCTTCTACAGCGAGTTGCCAGTGTTGTTGTTGTTATTAGACTGCAGGACTGGAGTATGAAGTCTTCAGCAAATGCACTCACCAAGTTTTTTTTTTCGGCCAGATGTGTCTATAGCCTATTGCTGGAACGGAACTAATGATTGGTTTTTAAATAATTTACATTTTGCAGTTAAAACCAATTCCAATTCCCTTTGTATCTCTTTCTCTCTACTGTAAAAATCTCCAAAATGGCATTCATATGTCACAAGTGATCAATATTTTTATTTTTTACGAAAAAAAAGTTTGAAACCGCATCAAAGCTAAATTGCGTGTTTCATAATTAGCTGGGACAATAAAAGTATTGAGTCAAACTAACGTTTTATCGCGTGGATATAAGTTGCATATAAAACCCCTTGAGATGTGACTCTTGTTGTGATCGCTAGAGGTCGCTGTTGCTCCTGTTGCTGGGAATCACAGTCTGGGAGCGTTGATTTATGGGTATTACAAATTAAAAGAGCCAGTCGACGATAGGGGATATTACCTCGCAGAAGAAAATAAAATGAACACAATATAATTCGAAAAGAAATACACTGTCTGAGGTTACTTTTAGACAGAGAGACGTGACTCCCAACAACACATGCATTTATTTCACGAGAAAAATAAAAATAAGAATTAGACGCTTTCTAAAAATAGTCACTTGAACCAGTTTATCAGTGAACTATCCACACTGTTTTCAATACGCTGTAATAATGCCAGCAGGTACTGGACTAAATATTGAAAGCATGTAATGTTTGACATTTTTCTTAATTTAACATTCAGTTTCTTAGTTAGAAATGAATCCGTACAGTTCAAGTAATCTGGAAACAGTTAGGCTACATGTCATGGTGGACGGAAAACAAAGTGAACCGTGTGCACAATAATAATTCGTTTCCTTCTTTTACTAATGGTTTGTATGATATAATAATTCCTTTCCTCGGTTCATTAAATCATTCGCTCAATATCATCATTCGGTTCCTCTCTTTACTAAACTGATTCATTCCCTCTTGAATCATATTATAATTCGTTCCCTCATTTTAAATGGTAAAATATTAGAATTCCTTCCTTTCTAAGTAATTTGCACGATATAATCTGTCCATCGTTTTTCTAAATTGTGCTCACAATTTAATTCGTTCACAAGTAAATAATTTTTATGTAACCTAATTTAAAAGTATTAATTTACACCCCCCCCCCCCCCCCCACACACACACACACATAATGATTATGTGCCATGTGTTTTTTTGTTGTTGTTTTTTTACCACAGATCCTGAAAATAAATTGGGCTAAAGCAAACTATAACGTTAACACTGCGAACCCAACATCCATAACAAAGATGGCATCACTCACACACTCAAAACCGTTCAGTCCGTTCACATCTGAATCCTCTGTTTCCAGTGTCTACTCTTCTTTACTTCACACTTGCCATGTTTTTTTCTGTCACATCTGATGATCTAAAATCCCCAAGACATATTTCTGCTCGACGGTATCAAAGGATTACAAACAGTAGGTAAACTGTCATTAATGGAACTATCGTTAAATTAGGTCAGGATAATCATTTAAATCGAAGCATAATATTAAATATATTCTATTTACACATGTGGTTTTCAATTAGACTATTGAACATAATACTAAAACTGGACAGAACAAGAGCAAACACTGTGTAATTATTTAACGGAATGGACCAGTTGTCAATAAACAGTAGTTATTTATAGGAATTAGACAGATTACACCTTGTGATATAACAGCAGAGAACACTTTTTTTTTTTATCTAGCAAGATTAGATTTAGTATGTTAGGTGATACACCACATTTTAGCTACCATTTTGTTGTGGAGGCTAGACACAATGTTATTTATCCTTGCATCTGGAAAATCCTTAATCTTTCCGCTTTCTGACCGTAAAATATGAATTGTAACGTGCACAAGCAGTATTCATCATAAAAGTTTCACTTTCACGATCCCAGAGTCTCCGCTGGACACATCGATGAAACGAGCATCTTCCATCCGAAGCTTTTGAAGAGAGGGGTGATGATAATAATAATAAAACATTAATATTGAAGCGGAAAACTATTAATTGGCTATTCTACAGTTAATTGCTCTTGTATTACGATTGTAAAGAATTGTAAATTGATCAACTGTACGGCGTGATGATGTTTAATGCCTGACAGCGCCTGTATTACACACATGCTCACATTTTCTTAGTTTTGAGGTCTGAAACTCTTCACGACCCACGAAAATATCAGCAGATTTAAAGCACGCTCACTTATACGCTGCTAAATAATCATATGTAGCCTACATTCTTTGCTTTGATCAGTTACGAAGTGCTTCAAATGATTAGAAATGAGTCAATACCGAAAGGCAAGCGGTTGTTCTGTTCTCTTTCTTACAGGAAGAATCAAATAACTGAAGTCTGATAAAGAATTTCACGATGTCAAGATGTTTTTAGATTCATAATATATTTAACGACAGAGTTGATGTGGTGACTTCACCAGAGCTTTATAAGCGAATCATTTAGATAACACTTTTTGTAGCTAGTCTACACTTGAACCCACCTTTCAGGCTGTGAAACATGCTCATCATACATAGACTTGTGAAGTACAGTATTTAAAACATAAGAATATTAATAATGTCCAAAATGTATTTATAATGCATTGCCTGCATATCTTTATACATAATTTCAAATGTATTATAAATGCGTTAATATTCACTTTCAATGACATACTTAAGTACATGTTCATGGTGTCTGTAAATATTGCACGTACATTATTATGTCATTAGTACAGTCATTTTCACAGTTGGAAAACAATTACATAAGTAACTTTTTTTTATATATATAAAATCACTTTAAATGTTGGATTACTGTACGAAAGTCTAAGATGTATTTTTTTTTAAGCATTCAAAGCACAATTAAGAAATACACTAATAAAACTGCTCTGTATATTTTTCCAGTAGTATGCTTTATTTCAATGCGTTAAAAATCTATTTAGTGGTATTCAGCCTATACTTTTTTCAAGTGCACTGAAGTCCTACTTTTAATTTTCAACAGTTTCGCCTTTTCCTGTAAATATTCCAGTTTGAATAAATTGCTTTCACATTTTGACTTTGTAACAAAGTACGAGTTTGGGACTAAATTTCCCATAAGTCTGTGGGGTAGCGTAATGCTTACGTCTGTATCTACTATAAATAGATGCACAGTAATATGTGCTCTCGTCTCATTCATTGAGTTTGCAAACAAGCGCAAGCTATCGGATCATTTTAATACTTAAAAAAAAAACTTTTTCTGATGAATTCTTCCATTCTTTTTTTTTTTTTTTTTCTTCTTTTTTGGGTGGTTAATCAGATTTCAGTGAGGGCCGGGGCCTCCACCCTTTCTGTGGTTTTAATGACCTGTTTGGATTAGAAACCTGTCACACAAATGAGGTTTGGCACCCTTCCGAATAGCTTTTCTCTGTAGCTGCGCATTGAAAACTGAGGTTAGCTCTAGGCTTGCCACCCTGCTGGGGTTTTCCAAGGTCAACCACATCGATTGAAAAACAATAAGTCGAACGCAGGAATCTATTTAATATTATGTGAACACCAACCGTTTAAAAGGTCAGATTAGTACTTTTTTTTTTTTTTTTGATAACATTTCTGTTTATGTTGTAGCCTGCTTTGTTGTTGTTGTCCATTCAAACAACTGGTATTGCCGCTAATATGAAAGTGAAAGTAAAATGCACATTGATTAACAGGTGGGGAAATGTAATCACAGCCATAACCCTATGGATATTTTGATTTATATTTAAATATACATAAAGGGAAATTTGTATAAACTGCATACTTTTTAGAGAAAGTTTTTAGAGAGTCAGTCTTTCCTTGCTGTAATTTAGTCTATTTGAGCACTTTCAATCTGGTTTTAAGGCTGCCCAATACTGAAGCTGCTCTTTTGAGAGTGTTAAATGACATCTTTTTAGCCGCTGATATTGGTGACTCTTTGGTCCTCGTTCTCTTAGATGCATCAGCTGCTTTCGACACTATTAATCATTCTGTGGGGGAGTCATGGCCTAGTTATTAGAGAGTTTGACTCCTAACCCTAGGGTCGTGGGTTAAATTCTTGGGCCAGCAATACCACGACTGAGGTGCCCTTGAGCAAGACACTGAACACCCAACTGCTTCCCGGGTGCCGCGGGGTAAATGATGCCCGCTGCTCCGGGTGTGCATGTGTGAGTGCGTGCTTTGGATGGGTTAAATGCTGAGCACGAATTCTGAGTATGAGTCACCATACTTGGCTGAATGTCACTTCACTTTTTCACTTTCACTGTATTAATCAATAGACTGAAATCTTGGGTGTGTCTCTTTAGCACATTTCTAAAGTGGTTCCAGACATTTTTATTTGACAGACTAAATATCTCCCCAATGGCCTTCCGGTTGTTATTTAAGATGACTAATTCAAATTCGATAAACAAATTTCCACATTGACTGGGAGCAGTTTTCATCAAAAATGAAACATTTCCTCACTGATAAGAATCTGGAGATGGGGGTGCATGCTTTTATTAGGTCATGTCTCGATTACTGTAACTCATTATACGGTGGCATTTCTAAAGCTCAAATTCCCTTTCTTCAACTGGCCCCACTTTCTCTGTGATTGGTCCTCGTCTCTGGAATGACTTGCCAGTGGAGAGACGAATGGCCCCTTGTCTGACCATGTCTCTTTTAAAAACTATTAGGTTTTATATTCCTGCCTATTATATTTTATTCTGGTTCTTTGTTTTAGTCTGGTTTGTGTTTTCTTACTAATCATATGAAGCTGTTTCTTTAGTGAAGCACTTTGGTCAGTCTTGTAACTGTTTAAAATGTGCTATAGAAATAAAACTTGAAATGAGTTAGTTATTTCCTCCACTATCTTTCATTGAAACAAACATGCAAATCTTACCTTTCCCTTCGAATTCTGTGCTTCAGATACAATGGTATTTGGTATTTTTTGCTAATGTTGTGAAAACCGCAAAAGGGCATACACCTGCATGCAGCAGAGGCTGTACATTACAGTACTGTGTCATCATACCAACTCAATTCATTTATTCATTCACTCATATTTCATCCTCAGTATGTGTGTGGAAACTATTAGGCTAGGAAAAACTGTATAATAATTAATAATACTACTGAAACATATCGAAGCTCCAGCAACATGTAACTGAAGCCTGATAAAGAATTTAATGAGAGCAAGATTATGTGCAGATTTATGATTGACAGAGTGGATGTGTGGTGACCTGCTTTCCTGGATGATTTTTAAGCTTCTCTGTTTATTTTTAGTCTCACGTTGTCAACATCTCTACAACAAAGTGCTTCTCAGAATCGACAGATGTAGGCTACAGAAGAACTAAATACCACTGCCGGTCAGGTGGCGTATCCAGGGGTGTGCCAGGGTGTGCCTGTGACACCCACAGTGGCAGCTGGCACACCTAAAAATAGATGCAGAATTATTTTTTATAGTCTCCATAAAAAATATTTACTAAACTTGGGCTATTGTTGTTTACGTAGAATATATATATATTTTTAAATCAACCCTTTCAAGCGTAAGTTACAAATATTTTAACTGATCCCTTGTTTCCATGGCGACGCGTCATGATTGTCACGTGACACACCGCAGCCACTGACAGATGTATCGGTATTCCTTTTATTTAGTTTTTCATTTTTTATTAAATATATACACAAACTTGCTTACCACGTCAACTATCTGATATTCCGATTCTTCATTTAAAAACCTTTATAAATGATCTTGATCTATAACGAGATGAGAATTGCAGTTCAGAGTCAGCCGGATTAAACGTACAGCACTTGAATTCCCCAGTTTCTCCCGAAATACATGAATGTGTTGGCTGTTGAACTGGGAGAAGAATAGAGTAAACTTTATTGTTCTGCTATGTGTGTCTGATATATGAATAAAACACGTCTGCAAATTACATTTGCTGCTTCCATAGACATCAGTGTGTATTTTACAAACTACCAATGTATTGTTTTACTTGTGATTATGTATATTTAAATGTATGAAACCTTAAATAAACATTATGTGGTTGAAAACACTGCATATTAATTGTGATATATGACAAGCGCTGAGCGCGTCCGTCTCTGGCTCAGTGCAGCTAACGCGCGAAAGCTGTTTGAATCTGGCAGTTCTTTGACGTCACTGAACATTCTAAATCATACTCTCAGGGGCACAGAAATAAGAATCCAATATATGGTGCATTAATGCTAAAAATGTTAAAATGTAATTTACATTTTAAATTATTTTTGTTAAAATATATCTGCCGACATTTGGATTGCCAACCAATCAGCAAACAGCAGCTGACTGTGACCCCAGCAGTCTATGATATAAACAGATCATTTTTGATTGCACATTGCTAGCTAGCAATATGTCGCAGAGCTCCTTTCTTATTTTATTTTTTTTTTTTTAGCAAAAAACATTGATGGACAGCTGGACACAAGGCCCAAAGTTACACCTGATGAGGATGTTTCTCCCTCCCCAGGCCCAACATCAACAGACAGTGTTGCCAGATTGGTAATGTCCAAGTTTCGTACCAGAAGTTCAAAATTATCGTATTTGGAAGAAAATTATTACAAATTAACTACATTTTGACACGACCTGCAAATTACCACTAGTAGTATGGTTGAACGGAAGCAGTGCGACAAAAATACTACACCAATATTTTGCACAGTAATCTGACAATAAACGTGACACACCCAGAGTCTCTTTTCTGGCTACACTACTGAGGTGTAAAAACATGATTTTGCCCGTTTGTGGCCAATTGTACATTTGGGTTCAATGATGATTGCTGTAGTACTGCATCAACGTGCTTTACTGTTGTTTCACTTTCAGATGCAGGAACATTAGTTAACAAGATCACGCCTTCTTAAAAGGTAAGAATTACACACTATCATATGTGTCGCGAGACAGTCCAACAGGTCGCCCAGTGTTGTCATAAATTGTCGTTTTTCTTCTCCGGATGAGGGCAACGAAGAGATGGATACAGTTTCACACCTTTCTTTACAAACAGGACCGCCTGTGCTTAGGGCGCAAAAATGACACGGGCGCTCTCTCTCTCTCTCTCTCTCTCTCTCTCTCTCTCTCTCGTGACCATAGAGCCTTCTACACCAATATATTGAGCAAAATAATTTTTAGCAATTTACATAATTTTAGTACTTTTCGATTATCAAACTGATTAATGTTCAAATAAAATAAAATGACGAAAAGTCATGTTGGACTAATTTAAACACTTTCTGCGTCATGACTGTAATACATCACCATAACGAATTATTCATGACGCACGCAGTTAAAATAGTTTTGCCATTTATGTAAAAAAGAACATTTTAGGGGCACAAGACAGGAAGCAACGCAAAGAAGAGGAACAGAAAAAAATATCAAAATAGAGGTAAAAATCACAAGTTAATCACCATGTATTAGCCCTTAATGTTTATGTAGTAATTAGAAATATAGCTTTTTTTAAGAACAACTTGATGGCAACACTGACACTAAATGTTTTCGCTTGAGCTAACTTCTATTTAATTTTACTTTATTTAAAATAGAATTACGTTTCTGTAATGTTGCTTTAATTTCAGTTACATTACTGCTTGCTTTTAATTCACCAAAGAGTGTCTAAATGTCTTTTGAAAAAGACAATCACTACTATAATCTAGCGTTCATAAAATTAAATAAGTTTAGGTATTAAGACTTTTTCTACTGTATGCACAAAAATTAAATGAAAAGGTATCCTGAATAGACTAACTAGCTAGCTAGCTGGTTAACATCTACAAATAAATTACAAACTGTTGCCTTTGTTGCCTGGTTAGACTATTTTAGCCATTTCATAAGCCTTTCGCTCGGCGCACACAACATTTAATAGCATTGCTTCGTATTTATAGGCCGATATATAGCTCACACATTATATATATATATATATATATATATATATATATATATAGCGAATGCCATTATAGTTTGTTTTATTTTATAATTGTGTACAAAAATTTGTAATACAGTTTTATAGAGGTTCTTTTTTTCTTATTTGTTCTTTTTAATCGGTTTTGTTTTGTAATTTTATTCTATCTTATTACCTGTGTTCTGTAATTCATTTTTGTAATTTATTCTCCCTCTCGAATGGTTGGCTTTCTCTCAATTAGCCTACTATCATGTAAATACATATTTGTATACAGTATATATAATAATGTACAAACCTATGCATACATATTCTGTTCCAGATTCATACCTATTAGTTTTAAGTCTTATTTAAAAGTGTTTTGTTAACATGTCATGTATGTATGTGCCAAGCGCTTCTTATAATAATAATAATAATAATAATAATAATAATAATAATCAGTTTCTAGTGTGTTTGCGCGCACCTGGCGAATAAAGCTAATTCGGATTCTGTTCTTATTTAGGTTTTACCCATGCAGCAAACCTTTTTTTTCTGGCTTTGGGGAAAACTGTCGCGAGCTTATTTCACAATAGATGTACAGATCAGAAGGCGTGCACATACACTGTGCCACAGATTGTCCGCTCAAAACAAACTCGGACAGAAGTGGTGGAAAGTTAAAAGGCCAGGTGTAAACGGGAATGTGTCTCCCTCGTCTAGTGATCTTCAGAGTTGGTTATAAACGCTGATCAATAGTACACCTTTACCATTTTAAAACAAGGGTTGATTTCATATTATCTAGAGTATTTTGGTAGAGTATATGATTATTAATAGTATTATTATTATATTGGCAGTAGCGTTGATAGATTGCAAATGGCAAAGGCCTCCGGATCGCTAGGATATTGTCATTTTACACTGGAACCAATCGCTAGTCAATGAAAGCCAGAGACAGGATTGGTAATCGAGCATTTTCCCTGTGGCCCGAATGTTTTTTTTTGTTTGTTTTTTTTTTTTGTTTTTTTGCCGAGGACCATCAAGCAAGGACAGCGAGCAGCCAGTAGTCCATTGGTTTGTTTCCTACACATCCAATCACAATGCGTTATAGACGGAGCCATGAAGTATTTGCTTCATATATCACCTATAAAGATCGCGTCACCAAACTTCTTCCTTGTCGGTTTTCCCCATGTTTTCCCATCAGCTTTATCAAGAACAGGCTTGCTCTGAGGTGAGCAATGCAGGCCAAAGAGCCAAGCAGGAGGAGAAGAGACTGGATGAACCGGTAAGGTGCTTGTAAGGGAAACAGGGCCGGGTTTCCCGATAACGATGTATCTTAGCTCTTAAGAGCGTTTTCTACCTGCAAACTTACGAACGCTCGCAGCAATTCCACGAGCGTTTCCCAAAAATGCACTTAACATGAACGCGCGAGAACGCGCTCTACGTGCTACTTACGAGTCGCTGTCCATTCGCGAAGTGCTAAAATGTAACCTTATATGGAGTCGTATTCTGAACGTTTAACCTAATAATTGTCATCTGTTTTGGATTACCAATCAATACAATCAAGTCTATATAAAGCACATACATACAGACGGAGACACTGACAAAATAGCTGAAAAAAAAAAAAAAAACAAGAAAAGATACCTTTCAAAAGGATGAAATTAATGTCCTCTTAGAGGAGATAGAGAAAAACAAAGATGTGTTTTTTTTATCTTGTTTTCCACTTTTTATTTATTTCATTTATAAATTCATGTAAACAAAAAACGAGTACAATAAAGTGTACAATAAAGTACAATCAAAATATTATTATATTACTCGCGTTGCAGTGTGTTAAATCTAGATAAAAGTGTAATCTGCCGGTTGTCCTGCAGGTGTCCTCATAAATCTGTCTTCTTACGATGCACTTCGGGATGTACGATTACTCCAGAGCACTCGTAGATCTACGAAGATTTTCAAGTGCTACTTAAGCTACGATGCTTTTGGGAAACAGACCGTAATATTAAGATCAATCGTACGATCGTTTTTACGATCAACTTAGGCTTACGATGCTTTTGGGAAACGCAGCCCAGGTCAATTTAGCTCAAAGGGAATCATTTAAGATTTTAAAGGGAATTTGAACAGAATCACTGTTTCACGGCTGTTCACGGAGACGCGCCTGCGGTTCAGTGAACGAGCCGTTTAACATCAAATCTGCGCTGGATACTAACATCCAAACTATAGTGAAAACACTATCAATTAGCACAGTAACAAGATCGGCAGTTTAAGACATTAACTTGTAAGCACAAAACACAAGATACTTCTCTTTTCAATATGAATAAGGCTTTATTAGATAAATCTAAGACATATAAACTAATCTAACACATAAACGCACGCACACACACATTCACACAAGTTGCAGGAAGGTCGAAAGTTAGGGAAAGATGAGTTTAAGAGAATGGAAATATGGAATCCCAAGTTTACAGCAATACGTTAAATTGCATAGACATGAACAACCATCAATCACGTAATTAGCACTCGCATTGAGTTCCTCAATGGGGTTAAAATTATATTAGATACACCAGCACAACAAATATCTGGGAATACGTTGCCTTAGTTTGCTGTGAAAGGGACTCCAGTTGAAAGGGGTATCCCGGTGTCGCTGATTGGCTTGAAGTTCAGTAGTGAAGTGACGTCTTGGGAAGCCCGTGGTTGTTGGGCGTTGGCTGAAAGTGCAGAGTCGTGTTCGCTGGTTGAAGTTGAATGGACGTTACAAAACTTAACTCGGAACACGAAACTCTCAAACGGAAAATGAAAGAAATAAAGTTTGACGAGACTAGGTTGTGTTCCTTCTCATTGTGGCATAAGTAGCAGCAGGCAGGCACGCTGGAACCGCGCTCAAAGAACCATGATGACTAACCACATGGCTAGATGCTACAAGCTAAAGCTAGGTAGCAAAGCTACAAGCTAAGAGCAGGCATGACTGATAGCACGAGCAAGGCTGGAACTAAAAGCAGACTAAAAGCCGACATGGCTAATAGCAGCTGGCAGACTAGAACTAAAAGCAAGATTTAATCGTGTCCAAAGTTTTTAAACTTCCTTGTTGGCCACCCCTCAAATGTTGCCTTGACCAATCAGATATGGTCCTGGGGTCTGGGGTATCATAAATCATTGTTTATCTTACCAAGCATGTGGTTCTTGCCTCACAGGGTCTAATTTTGGACATGATTCCTATAACTTGATTATGATATATTTTACAAATAAATGATTGTCAGGACAATATCAAGCAAGAAAATGCGATTATTTGAATACTAGACATGACTAGGTATCCTATAGTTATCAAAAGACATACACAATAAGTGATTATACATGATAGTCAAATGTGTGGGTTACACGTAAATGAATATGGAGTTAAGCAATGGAATGATTCATTCATAAGTCTTTTTTGAGTTCATTCTGGTCCATATATAATGTATAAAAAGCAGTTTCTTTGCCATTCTCTGGCAAAGGGACTTTTCTGTGAAGACAAAGGTTTAAAGCCCTTCCCCCTTAGGAATTTCAGTCTGGTTTCACTGGCTGGGGGGGGAAGTCAATGCAAGTATTTAACTTGATCTCCTGGGTTTACATGTGATGTCCAGCGTCATTCCAATCACGAACAATAAATTTGACAATCTCTTCTTCGAATTAAAATTGTCAATAATTGTTCTATTGGTGTTAATGTTGAAAGCTGTTGTGTGAACAAGTTGGTTGGTTGGTTATCTTGCTTGGTTCTTGTGGCACTAGAACTGATTTATGACTTCCTGAGGAATTCAGCTCATGTTTCAATGCACACAGCTCTGATAGACTCTTTGATTTGTCTGATTTGACTCATTTCTGCTACATATATCCCCCTTTCGATCGGCGAGGTGTTTAGGTGAAGACATCGTCGATCGCTGGAGAAACAAAGGCAGAAGAAGCAGACAAACAGCAAGACAACACCTCCATGACAGTTACTGTACTGGTGCAGGCATCAGGTTATTTAGGTACACGTGGTTAAGTTCAATTAGTCAATGTAGTTTAGCACATTGAGGATAGTTTAGATCGTCTTGGAAATTGTTTTTATTTTGATTCATCAATCAAATCTGTGGTTAACTTTGTTTGGTTCTTCTAGGTTGTCTTACTTTACATGTTTACCATTAGTTTTCTAGTAATTTCATTTTCAATTCAATGAATTGACCTATCATGCATGGAGCTCTCTGGCTTCCATTCAGTTTAGAGTGGCTGGCGGATATTAGGTGTTGCGAGTCAATCCTAATATCAGACCTTCGACCCTCGCAGGGTGTCTAGGCATTTCACCTACTCAGGAAAGAGGGGAAGGAGAAGGATAGGTAGAAGAAGAACAAAACAAAACAAGGCTGCTGTGGGTTTTCCTAGCATGGGTTACAACGACTATTGAGCTAGGATGTCAGGTGCAGCTAGTGTGTCATGAACCTTAACTTAGTGTCAGGTGTTCTACCTATTGTGAGGATGGCTGCACTTTTCTTCATGGTGGGTATGTGTAACTTTGTTACACTAAAAGTTGGATATTCTACCTGTGGGAAGAATATGTTTGTTGACTGTGTTTATCAGTAGATGTGTTTACCTCTGGGTGTAGGTAATGTGTGGTCAGATCTGTTCAAGTCTGTGTTGTCTCCCCCTTTTCTAGCATGTCACTTAAGACTGGCTCTCTGCATCCTTGGCTTGGATGAGGGCGTGTCCATGGTCTAATGAGGGTCAGTCCAGCAAGGCAGGAAGTTCTTTGGCAGACAGTCGGAGGCAGTTTGGCATGGCTGTGTGAAGCTGAGTTGCAAAACTTGTCTCCTATGTTGCATTCTTCTTGTGATGCCTTCTGGCTGTAGCAGACTTTCTGACCTTCTGTGCTCTGGTGGTTGCTGTTGCACAGACAGGGAATTTGGAACTTGGAGTTGGAGTTCATTTGACAGTTTGTTAGTGACTGAGGTGATGTCCTTTAGTACCTCAGATTTTTTCATCAACAGTTGGCCGTTAAAGACTTGTTCATTCTGGGTTGTTGTTGAACAGGTGCTTGTCATCTCTGATGCGGTGCACCAGGTGATCACCGGCCTTCCGTTCTGTCGCTGGTCACAGCGAGCATGACTCAACTTTGTGGTCACCTGCATGTAAATTGTCTTGAAGGAACTCTCTTAGTTGTTCCATGACTTGTTCCGTGTCTTCTAATGGTAAGCGGTTATGTTCTTGTGAGTACTCAGCACTGTGCATGTCTGAGTGGTGCTGAGGTGGGTTTTGTTGTCGCTTACCCACACGAGTTGCTCTTGGATGAGTCAGGTGATTACCTTTGGATATCTGGTTAGGTTTCCAGATGTTATCCTTTTGGTTTCTTGAGAAGCGTGGCTGGTCCCATGGATTTTTCCAGCAGTTGGGCAGAAAGCGGTCGTGGATATGGGCGTCACGTTCTCTGTGCTCTTGATGGAAGACTCTGGTGTTGTGATGCCACTGGGTGTCGTCCAGTGCAAGGCTTGAGTCTTTGTTGACAGAGTTCAAGAGTGTGGATGTTTTGTTACCTTTCTTTGAGGCCAACTTCTGCTTGTTATAGGCCTTCTGTGTAAGGTCACGCAACTGTTGGATGGTCATGGAGTTCGGACAGGCCATGACACCTAGATGGTGACTTACTCCGGGGTGCAGATTCTTTAGGAAGAGGGTTTTGAAGTTCACATCCTCTTCAAGGTCAGAGTTGTTGTGTGCACCAAAGTAGGCTTGTCGGAGTCGGTTGTAATAAGCTTGTGGAGTCTCTTGACGACCTTGTTTGGTTTCTAGGGCAGTTAACAGTCCATGTTCAGACTCTGGGTCTGTAAACTCTTTAATCAGGACCTCACGAAGTCGCTGGTAGTTTGACTTGGTTTGACTGGGCTGTCGATCTAGAAAGTTTCGTACCTCGGAACTGGACGTGGCTCTAAGGAGGTATAACCCAGTCTCTGTCAGTCACATGAGGTCTCACTTCCAGGTGAAATTCGATATCTCGCAGATAAGCTTGGATGTCGGGGCTCTTCTGTGGAGTTCGGGTTGAACCTGCTGATGTTTTTAGACAGCTTGTTGAGGGTCTTTGATGGTCATCCCGTGTGCAGCTTCAAGGCCTTGGACGGGAGGTTTTCTTTCGTTGGCAGGAAAGGGTTGTGTGGCGAAGGCAGGTGAGGTTTTGGGTTGTGGCCCTTCGCTCCTTTCGTCATATGCCAGTTCTTGGACGTGGGACTCTGCTCTGCTCAGCAGTGATGAGGCTAAGAGATGTTTCTCTTTTCTTGGCTCTAGTTTGTGCTTGTAAGCATTTTGGAGTTCTTTTCTGACCATGTAGAGCTCATCGTTGGTATTGTCTAGTTGTTGGGTCAGATTGTCCATTTCAGTTCTGTACCTTTCAAGGTGGTCTTTCAAAGCACTGATTTCAGAATTCTTGTTTCTGATGTCTATCTTGGCTTTCTCTAGTAGCTGTTCGGCATACTGGAGTCTGTTTACCAGGTCTTTCTGAGCAGCCGTTGCATGTTGCTGGTCGAGCTGAGCTGCTGCCAGTGGCTGCTAGGAGCTTCATAACTTGTTCCGTTGTATCCTGCTCCCCTCTCGATGGGTGCTTGAGTTGATTTTGAACTTTCACTTCCAGCTTGTCTATGCGACGTTTGAGCACGTTCAGCTCCTCTTGAAGGTGGGTGATGTGCTAGATCTGTGTCAGTCTTCTTCT
>NW_020529040.1:0-25200 GCF_003368295.1 Carassius auratus
GCTCTGCTCTGGAGGGCAGTTGAAGGGTTTACCCAGCTTAGCACACGCTAACAATACTTGATTCTTTCACTGGGTGCAGATTTAAAGGGAACAATGCATTAGCCGCTCCTGAAAAAACAACAACAACATTATTTTAGACTGCATTTGTGAAGCTCGCCTGTGTTTGGACAGATGTGTGTGGGCTAGGGATCCTTAAATACGCTCTCACACACATATACACTTGCAGCTTCATGCCATTGTTATTATGTCATAGCCCTGTAAATATATTGTGGTACGTGATAGATTAGCGTTAGAGCAGAGTATATTGCTTTATACTTGTTGCAAGAGGCTGCTTACTATTAACCATGACACACAGGACTCTTTGTGTATGTCAAACCTTCGACAAGGTGGTCAGTTTTACAAGAACTCTGCTGCAGTATAAGTAAACAACAGTCACCGAGACCAGCCAGAAATGATGTCCCAACAAAGGTTTAGTAGCTGAAAAAACGGGCTGAGTCAGTAAATGGAGAGGATTTGTTTAGAACTACCCAAATGATCCGTGAACTGAGATTTTCCAGAGGAATTGCCTCTGTCTAAAACACGGTGGGAATCAAAGCCAAAGGGAACAGTCTTTTAGAGTCCAGTGAGACAGCCAGCCACATGCCACATCACTGCTTTCAGCTGCATGCTGTATGCTGTTATTGCCATTTTGTGTTACACTATGTTCAGAAAAACTTTGTTTCCAGGCCAGCAGACTCTTAATTGCTCTGATAACTACCAGGAGAGGTGATGAAGTTGGTTTAAAGTCTTGTTAAAACCCTCTATTTTTTAATACCAAGGTGGTACAGGAAGAACCAAGTGGGAGGCATTGTTTGCATGCGAGTGTGCGTGTAGGGACAGCTGATTCACTGATTTGACGTGCAGGAAAAGGATGGATGACTGCATATATCTATGCCATTTATTAATAGTCGCACGGAACAGAAGATTGTTTGTTACGGAAACCTTAAAAACGGTCACTGTTGGCGCAAAGCTAAAGTGTTCCATCCGATGCCACCACTCCCAGTTTCAGCTCTGATGTGGCTTGCACACTGTCTTCAAAGTCAACCAGAGCTTCAGGCTAAAGTGAAATAACAAGTACTATAATTAAAGATTAGCTCAATTGACTAATCTCCGATATTTCTTTCTCTTCCTATCCCACAGGTGAAGCTCCAGGCTTTGTGAACTTTCTCATATCAAAGGAAGGTGGTGAGATGTCTTACGTGGAGCAGGCCAATGTCTGGCTCTTTCTACGACTGCCAAAGGGCAACCGCACCCGTGCAAATGTCACCATCCGGCTGCTCCTGCAGCAAAGTACAGGGGAGAAGGTTCTAGCAGAGAAATCCGTGGACACGCGACGCAGTGGCTGGCACACATTTCCCATTTCAGCAGTTTGCAGGCATTGTTGCAGCATGGGGGCAGCACACTGAGTCTGCGCATCTTCTGCCCATTATGTGCGATGCTCGGGCCACACCGGTGCTCGTGACTCCTGGTGGTGGTGAACGTGAGCAATCCCACCGGCCGTTCCTCATGGCTGTTGTGCGACAGATGGACGATCTGTCCCAAAGGAGACGTCGCAAGAGAGGCCTGGAATGTGACGGCAAAGTACGTGTCTGCTGCAAACGCCAATTTTATGTAAACTTCAAGGACATCGGCTGGAACGACTGGATCATCGCTCCCTCAGGGTATCACGCCAACTACTGCGAGGGCGACTGTCCCAGCCATGTGGCCAGTATAACTGGCAACTCATTGTCCTTCCACTCCACGGTCATCAACCACTACCGCATGCGAGGATACAGTCCCTTCACCAACATCAAGTCCTGTTGCGTGCCAACTCGTCTGCGAGCCATGTCCATGCTCTACTACAATGAGGAGCAAAAAATCGTAAAAAAGGACATCCAGAACATGATTGTAGAAGAATGTGGCTGCTCGTAAGGCCACTGTGTGAAGAGGAAGGGTAGGAAGGGAGAGACAAGGTTGGATGGTAGGGGCAAGAACTGCAGTCCCAAAACGAATGAAAAAGAAGAGATGTAGAGAAAGGAGAGGAGAGCTCCTCTATCTTTATCTCACTGCCTCAAGACAAACTCTCACATAGACAGGCCTCTCTTTCTCTTGACCACTTGTGCGTGGTCATTTTAGAATCCAATCACGTTACAATGGGTATCTGTTAACTCAGAGTAATCTCTGTGGCACTTTCAAAAGAGAAAATAAATATAATATATTTTTGTTACAAAGCAAAGGGAGAGAGTATTTATGCGGCCTACTTTGCAGTGCAGACATGCGCTGCAGGAAGAGAGATAATGTAGATGAGGTGCCTGAAAAAGAAAATCTCAAAACTATGCACTTGTCAAGTATTATGATATTTTTTTTTCATCAAGGTGTTGTTTTGTTTCTTAACTATTTACTTTGACAAACTAAGAAAAAGTTAACATTTGTTGACTTTTTATACCTGTACGTATGATTTATATATGTTATACTGTATGTTTGTTGTGTGTGTCCGTGTACAAAAAGTCTGTGTACATACAGTGTGCCTACGGGAGTATTCGTGTTCGTTTGTGTGCATGTCTGTCTGTGTGTGTTGTTGAGAGATACTTGAAAGAAGTTTGACGGGCTGCTGGAACCAAACATTTCTCTATATTATTATTTTAATTATTCTGACTATTGTTAATAATGTTATTATTGTTTTGATTTCTGTACATTTTTTTTTTATTCTTAAAAATGAGACGTTAAAACGTTTACAGTTTTGCACTATATCAACATTTCGATCAGCATAGCCACATATAAATATGTTTATAGAGAAAGACTAGAAGCACTTCAGAACAGACATACCTACATAGCATGTGTCCTAACCAATGAGATTGTTAAAAATAAACAGGGAGGTTTGAGGGGAGGAAGAGATGACTAACACTACATCAGAGGACCATGTAAACACATGCATTTTACAAAATAGTTTTTTGGTTTTTTACTCAACACCAAAGAATTTAGGTTAGCGTTGCCTACCATATTAGGCTGTCTCCAAACAGTTGTTCAGAAGATACCAATATGTCTTCAGATGGTTGTTTTTGTTCTCCCTACAAAGATGTCCAGGTTAGAAAAACCGAAAGACCTTTAAAAAAGTTTCTCAATGTCCCACAGCAGCTCACTCCTGTGTGTGCTTTTTGCACTGCTGCACAGTCCATGCACGACTGGCCATCTAAATGGTTAAAACAGCACTTAAGCCAACCTTTTAAAGTTTGTTTTTAATTATGAATCATTACAAAAGTGAATGTGCAGCATTGATATTTAATTATTTAGTTAGGAGACTAATAACTATTTAGATATTTGCAACTTTTCTCACCAAATATAAAAAGGATCTACAGTGATCAAAAACACAAAACAAAAAAAAACACAAAACAAACAAAACAAAACAAAAACAACAACAAAAAACAACAATAACAAAAAAAAAAATGCTTTTGTTTTGGCAAATGTTAATATTTCCGCTTCCCAACATGAAATGTTTTACCAATGTGCAATGCGAAAAAAAAAAAAAAAAGACATTAAGCAATTTGAAAAGAAAAGAAAAGAAAACTTAAATAGCTTTTGTGTTACATTTTGGACTTAAAAAAGTTTACTATTTTCAGTAATTTCCTGATGGAAATGCATTCAAACTGTCATTAAAACACAACTGAAATGAAAAAAATCTATAAAAAGAAAGACGTTGTATATGTTTTTGTTTGTTTTTTGTTTGTTCGTTGTTATTAAAAATAATTGACACTGAAATAAGTGGACTAAGAATAAAAATATATATTTTTTATTCTGTATATATGGAAATTAAGATACCAATATGTTGCATTGTTTTGTTGTACAAATCAAAAATGTGCTTGTGGCTTTTTTTTTATTTTTATCTAATTTATTCTACAGTATTTTGTCCTTTGCTTCACCATTAAAGTTAAAAGGTTGTACACTACAACATGAGAAAAGTGTTGGTTGTGATTTCTTGCACAAATCACATACATATAAAAACATTTAATTGCAAGACACAAGAAATACTAGGGAAATAATATATATATTATATATATATATATATATATATATATATATATATATATATATATATATATTAGAAATGTGCAAAGCAAAACAGTGCTGATTGAACGCACAAGCCCTACAATATTACAGGCCTTGACAATCAGGGAACTATTTACAGGACCAAATATATACACAGCAATAAAACAGGGTCCATACCTTGTCATTGAGAAAATAGTCCCAACAGTCACCTCAGAAACATCACAAAGAGAATACTAGAGGAAAATAGATGACCGTATACATGGTAAATTATGATTATTAGGATAGAGAACCAGATGGCGTCTATAAAAAGCATGTTGCATGCTGAGGTTTGCGTTAAATCATGGTGGTTTTGGAGGAGGTGGACCAGCCATCATGAACCATTACTGGTGCATGACACATAACCACAGCGTCCCCCCAAGACGCGTGCACACACACGTGCAAAAAAAAATCAACAGCCTCGCAAACTCCTGACACTTCAGATGAATTTCCCTCTTCTAAAATGAAAAAGGTACTAGTTTAGATGACATAAAGTAGTTCCTGGTTAAAGAAGAGCTGTCTCAGGCTAATGACAGAGAGGAGCAAACGTCTGGCAGTGATAATAATTCAGTAGAGAGCGATCAAAAGAGCTACACCGATGGCATTCAGGAGCTCAGAGTCTGCAGCCAGCAAAACAATCATAATTGTAAACCCTAAAAAAAATCATTTAGAATGCACTTGAAAAAAAAAGAAGAAGAAACAAAAGAAGAATAAATAAATAAATAGTGCTGCTTGCTAAGGTAAGCATTGGGGCATCGGTGGCAGACCTGGCACACTTGGTGCCTGAGGCAAGAAATGACAGAAAAAAAATAAATAAAATAATAAAATGGTTTGATACGTTTGTACTTTTGAAGAAACACTCAACTTTTTGGAAACTTTTTCAAAAACTTCCCTGGAGTTAAACAGTTGAGTTTTACCATTTACAAATCCATTTGGCTGATCTCCGGAGCTTGCGGTGGCACTTTTAGCTTAGCTTATCATAGATCATTAAATCTGATTAGACAGTTAGCATCTCAAAAATGACCAAAGAGTTTCTATATTTTTCCTATTTAACGTAATCAAGCAACTTTGCTGTCATACCTTGGGTGCAACAGGTGCAGTAATATCATGCAGCACCTGAAAATAGTACTACTAGCATTACTGCGCCTGCTGCACCCATGGTATGACAGCAAAGATCCTTGATTATTACGCCGGAATGAGAGTATAGTTCCTAGCCATATTGACAACTTTTCATTTTCCTGCCTTCTTAGTACTTGATGTAACTACAGAAGAGTCAAGTTTTAAATAGGAAAAATATCGAAACGCTTTGGCCATTTTTGAGTGAGATGCTAACGATCTAATCCGATTCAATGATCTATGTAAAGCTAAGCTAAAAGTGCTACCACCAGACCCTGAGATCGGCTGAATGGATTTCGAAAACTCAACAGTTTAAGTTGGGAGTTGGAAAAAGAACTTATTTTCCAAAAAAGTGGAGTGTTCCTTTAAGGTTCAAGGTACAGCTTCTAAAAAGCAAGAACTCGAACCTGGGTTTATTTCATATTTTTTTTTTTTTTTTTTTTTTTTTTTTTTTTTTTTTTTTAAATAAGCAGGTGCAACAGCTGAACTTGACAGTGATTACTATGTAGAAACTTTGACAGTTTGTTCCACGAAAAAAGTCACAGTAGATTTACATTTCACATGGGTATATAGATGATGACAGAATTTCAAGTTTAAAGCAAATGATTTATGGATGTGCAACATAATTCATCTGAACACGTTTAGACTTGACTGTGATTTATTTCACAGTTTCTTGGACTAACATTTTGTTGCTGTTGTTGTTTTAACCTTCATGTTGTGTTCTGGTCATTTTGACCCAGGGAGGATTTTCTTTTTCCTGAAAATGTTAGTTAATCGCATTGGGCTAAAACTTACTGACTTTGCTCACACAGGTTTTCCACTTTCTTTCTTTCTTTCTTTCTTTCTTTCTTTCTTTCTTTCTTTCTTTCAGAAGAAGAAGAAGAAGAAGAAGAAGAAGAAGACAGAAGAATTTACCACAACACACTTAATTAAGACATTTAAAGTTGAAAGTAAAATAAATGAAAAAGTAAACAGGAAATAGACCAGTGGTAAGTCACATGCAATGCATGTTGGGAACTATAGTCCTACTTCCTGCTCCACAAACTATACTAGTATCTATCGGGGTAATTGTACATAATGGTGCTATTTCCTGTGCATCAATACATTAAACTGTGTAAAATAAGCAAATATAAAGAGTAAAGAAATTCTGTAATCATGAGGACTTGCATTTGTCAAGAGAGGATGATCCACACAAACATGCTTGTTGAGTTGTGTTGTACATAAATGACTGGTGCATTTTGATTAGCTGAAGACAAAACAAAGCATCTAACAGACCTTTAAACAAGCATTTGACTTTGTGTTATATCAAAGAGATAAGTGTAGTATACGCAGGGCTTGAGAGGGAGTGAGAAACTAGTTGCGCAGGGTGTTGTCAAACTCAAGACTAGATTAGGATATCATCTGAGCTCTGCAAACAGAAACACTGATTCCTACACACAGGACAATGGTGCTAATTGACTCTAAAGGGAGAATGAGCCATTGACAAACATCTGTAAACATTGCCACCCTGTTAAAGGACAAAACAATGAAATACTTCAATGCAAACGTATATAATGCATGTGTGTGCATAAGAGATGTGCTTGTACTTACAGTGTACTTGTCTAAGAAATTACCGGGTAATATAAGGCAACTACTTAAGGTTAAGTTTAGAGGTAGGTTCAGGGTTAGTACATAAATATTATTGGCCAGTTATTACCAAGTTATTACAGAGTACATAGTATGTAAATGTGAAACATACTTACCATACTTCCATACTTACTGTATGCTTTATATATAATTTAAAATAATGGCTATTTTTTACTCATTTTAGCTTTATTGACTAATCAGCATACAAAACTGTAAATATATATTTACCATTCTTGATAAATCTGTATTTATTCACATAAATTGAGACCACAGTGAAATACTATTGATCATCACTGTTCTGCAACCTCACGGAAAAGTCAAAGGTTAACAGAAGATATGAAGGACATTTTGATATGGAACAAAATATCGTAAGCCAGGACTGGCCATGACCTTGATCCAACTTGACTGAAAACAAACTGTTCTTTTATTTCAGAGAGGAAAACAAGCCAAGGCCAAAATGTTAAAGTGAAGTTAATGTCTGGCTCAGAAACCAGCATTTTTATCCATGGAAGTGAAAGCATATCACTGATATGAGAGCTTGAAAGATCCTTTATATTAATTCAAGATGACTCTTCTGCTGTCTAGAAATAAAATGCATATGACTTAATTTCAAAGAGGAAGATTTCATGAATGTAAATTCAGCGGAAGCCAAAATTCTGGAAACGTGTAATTTTCTTTTATTTTAAATTGGTAAATATATAAACTAAAAATATATATAACAACAACTACTGCATCAAATAAAACAGCTAAATTGAATATTTTTTTTACTAACTGTGCTTGACACAGGGTACAAAACTAAGACAGAAAATGATGTGTAATTCACATGAGCTAAAACTAACCTTTCCAGTCCACTGATTTAGAGGAAATCAGAAGAAAATCATGCATTATCAAAACAACAGGATCACTAGTAGTCCCCTCATTTGACATCCAAGGTGTTTTATCAGCCAGAAAATAAACTGCCGACAACACATTTGTCTAAGCACTTAACAGATCTTTAGTCCAAAGCATCTCTGATATCAGCCTCCCAACCATCTGAACTGGACCAGAGTCCACTTCAACAGCACCGTGGAGCTTTTCATGTCTTCTTATGTTACTCCTGCAGAAGAAGAGACAGATGTGACTCCTGACAGCATCGCTGTGATGATGCAGTCTGTCTCTACACTGATGGACTAGAGTTCAGAAACAGACTGGGGCTGATAGCCATCACAAACAATGCATGGCATACTTGCATATGCAGTTGATATTTTATTAAATATTTATACTTTATATTAAATATTATTTTATCCATCTGTACAAGAGGGTTAGTGAGATGTTTTAAATGTTTTTTAAAGAAGTCTATAATATATGTATTTTTATTATAATATAGAATTACCAATTAGAATATATCTGAAGATGTAATTTATTTCTCTGATGTAAAGCTGAATTTACTCCAGTCTTCAATGTCACATGATCCTTCAAAAATCATTCTAATATGCTGATTTGCTGCTCAAGAAACATTTCTTTTTATTATCAGTGTTTAAGATAGTTGTACATTTTTCAGAATCCTCTGATAAACAAAAAGTTCAAAAGAGCAGCACTTATTTGAAAAATAGAAATTGTGACTTTATGAATGTTTTACTGTTACTTGTGATCAGTGCAATGCATCCTTGTCGAATAAAAGTATCACTTTCTTTTAAAAGACAAAAGCAAACTTTGAACAGTACTAAATTAATATAACACAGTGCCTTGCGAAAGTATTCATACCCCTTCATTTTTTCCACATTTAGTTATCTTATGCTAAACTGCTTTCTGTTACATTTTCCCCACAGCAATCAATACACCATGATGACATAGCAAAAAAAATAATAATAATAAAAAAATAATAATAATAAATAAATAAATAAATAAAATAAATAAATAAATAAATAAATAAATAAATAAATAAATAAATACATTTGTGACAACTTAGCAGTATTAAGAACATTAAAAACTTAAATAATTGAACACACTGCCACTTGACATTTAGCTCAGGTACATTCCAGTTTTAAAGAATCATCTTTGATATGTTTCTACAATTCAATTGGAGTTAACCTGCGACAAATTAAAGTTATCGGACATGATTTGGAAAGGCACTACTTTCTATATAGGGCCTGAAAAAATTATATCAGAGCAAAAACCAAGCCCTAAGGTCAAAGAACAGCCTTTAGAGCTCAGACACAGAATGTGTCGAGGCAGAGATCTCAGAGACAGAAAAAAAAAAAAAAAAACACACACTTTTGCTGCATTGAATGTTCACAGAAGCATGTAGCCTCCATAATGCTTAATTTGAAGATTGAACAACTGATGTAGGAGAGTCTTGGTTAGAATTTTATCTTGGTTATCTTTTTTATACTATACCTCAGTACTGAGTTAAAGGTATGAATACTTCTGCAATGTAATTATTTCAGTTTATTCCTTTTAAATTTATTAATCATATAGTTATCATGTCATTTTTCCTTTTTCTTTTTCTTTTTTTTTTTTTAGTCATTATGCTGTATGAAGCGTAGATTGCTGTGGAGGAAAACTAATTTAGAGCAGTTTAATATAAGGCAGATGGGAAAAAATGAATATATAAACCATCACTAACCAATATAAACCAGCCTGGACCAACATGGAGTTAGATACTGGTCCAAGGCCGTCAACTGAGTAACTCCTGTCAGATTTACTGTAACATTTCAGACTGATAATAATAGATAGATTTTTTTTCCGGTGAGAAATATAAAAGCCATCACTTCCTTTCACATCATTACAACAAAGTATCGGCTTGTGTTCAGCTCTGTCTTTAGACAACATTGTCTTATCAGTTTGGAAACCGGCCTCAGCCTTCAAAAAAAGGACACTTTCTATTCATTGCTCGGAAGTGGTGCTTTCACAGGAAACTTTGATTTCGTGTGATACAACCTGCAATTTTATGTTTTTTTTTGGTGTGCAGGATCTGTTAACTTTATCTCAGCATTTTTCTTGGAAAGCATAAAATCTCAGACTTTCACTTAGCATTTCAATAGAATGTGGCAAAAAGGGGAACAAAACTGATTCTGAAAGCAAAAACCGAAAGAATGTAACCAGCTTTTCCATGTCACACTTTGTGCTCCACTTCCACTCTGCACTATCTGCACGCTCTGGACTGGAAACCTGTGAATGCAGTGTGATAAAACAATAAATGATTAGTGCCTTGCTACTGTACTATATATGACAAGTTGGGAGCAGCAGAGAATTCAGCAGAATTCAGCCATGCAAATTAGCAACGGTGACTTTGCTATAGAACTGCATATCCTGTATGTGTAATCAAATTAATTACATCATATGATAATCAAATTGTTACAGCAATCAGTTAAAGGTAGGTTGGGCAATTTCTGAGAGGGTAGTTTTAAAAGCATAATATCTCATCCTCCCTGCATAATCACTCTCCAAAACGCATGAACTCGCACAGGGAGACCAGAGGCTAAACGGCGACGCGATGAGAGACGCAGTTGGTGCAGTGTTGAATGCAACGCTGTCAGATTACCTCATATCTCATTCACCAGTGTGAAGTTATTACAGCACAAAGCCCATAATATTACAATAATAATGTAATAGTGTAATGGAACATGCTGGTGACATATATCATATCTGCGCAAACAGAGGTTTGCAAATACATACTCTGACAGGCAGGTGGAACAGCCTATCGTAGCCCTCAGACCAAGGCATATGAGTGGATGAACATTATATGGTCCTATGCATTCCACAGATGATATAAATACAGATAAATACATTAAGACCACCTAATTTAGTGATTGCTCTCAGGATAATAAGAGACCAAGCAGCATAACAATATTTTGAACCCAACACCTATACCCTGCCTTTAATCAAATTCATCAGTGTTTGCTGGAAAAACTGTCCACATGAAGATCATTCAACCTTTGCATTATTATGGCATATTCATAAATAATCAAATGGATTTTACAGTCCCTTATGTATTTCACATATTGATCAAATGTCAAAATGTGTTTATCTATTTATTTAAGCAAGTTAAATTTAGCCATCAAAATGATCAATTCAATCATAATTTTAGCCACAGATAAAAAAAAAAAAAAAGTTTGAGAATTGTGATATTTAAACTATATAAAAATGTCACAAATAAATAAATAAATAGTTGCGGGTATTAAAAAAAGGTTTTCTGCTCTAAATCACAAAATGCAAGTCTGTATCTTCTTTTTTAGGAAGAATGTCTGCTACGAAGGATGGACGATATTAATATGGCATCATGGACACTTTTCACATTCCCACTGTTCACAGAAGCAGAAATCATAATAGATGAGTACATTTCTATAGCAGCAAAAGGGAGGCAGCGGTAAATATTATTATTCCATTCCCATTTTTTCCAAAACCGAAGAAAAATATGAAAATAAAATACATTACTGCATTCCCATTGATTTTCAAAATAAGGAAAAATACTGAGAGCTCGATTACAGTGGTTAGAAGAGAGAAAACTTTCAAAATTACATCATTCCCTCGACAGCTGTATTAGCAACCTCATCAGCAGTGCTCACTAGTTCATATATATATATAAATATATCGATAGTGAGCCAAGTTGAGCCTGCGCTCACAATATGACCTTCTAGTACCACACTTCTCCAGTTTTTTTCAGTTATGTCTGTATTAAGAGATACTGAACTAAACATCAAATCAAGTAAAATGTCACAGTATATTAGAGTGTGTATCTGTGGAGAACCTTTCCCTCAGCTTCACTGTAGATATAATGAGGCACGGTCGCTTTGCATATAAAGTCAGTTCAGCCAAGACACGTGGCTGCACAACTGCAGACTGTTCCTCATCTCAGATCCCATCTTTTGTTAATTTAGAAAATTATACTCAACTATCTATCTATCTATCACATAACAAAATTGCTAAAAACTGACAATAAGATGATGGAAAATAGAGAAATGAAAACTAAAAAGTACTACATACAGTATACTGTTACAAACACGCCAGGTTCCACCTGCGCGCAATCACAACGGACGCCCTCACCGGAATACTGATCACATCCACCTGATCCTCATCACCACCCAATCACCTCAGCACCATAAAAACCACACACACACACTCAGTCATTGTCCGGTCATGTTTCACGACAGGTCATACCTGTATGCTTACTCTAAGGACTAACTCCTCTTCTACTTACCCCTATCCAGCGATTCTCCGATGACCCGGATCCCCAGTGTGCGTGTGTGTGGTTCACCTTCACCCCTGGATGTCCTCATCCCGCCTGCATGGATCCATCCTCTCACTCATCCTTCACTACCTGCTCCATATACTGTATATATATATATATATATATATATATATATATATATATATATATCTTTTGTGTTCCAGTGAGAAAGTAATAGAGGTGTGATATAACTTATGGGTGAGTATAAGATTGTAGAATTTTCAATACTCGCTTTTTTCTTAAAAATGTATACAAATATAGTTTTTTTTTTTTTTTCTTGTGTAGCTTGCCTTTAGCATGTGGCCTTTGATCAGCTCATAATGAAATACAGCATGCTCTTTCATTTTTTCCGTCCATCCATTTCTGTCTTTCAAACACAGGACAGCTGGGTCATTTTCACACATCCACGGCCACACACCCTTGCTGCACTGCTATCATGTAGCTGGCACTGGCCCCGGTTTGAGAAAAAGACTCAACAACACAGGCACGTCAGCACCTGACCCTGGCCCAGTAATACTTCTCTATAGACAAACATCATGGGAAATAAGAGAGAGGTCAGTATACAGTAGCTGTTAAATTCTTGCCAAAACACTGGGAAAAGATCTGCTAATCCATGTCTCATCTGAGGATGTCTAAAACGTTTTTCCTAAGCCAATGATTTTGAATGGGAAAGCAGATAGTGCTTAGTGCCACTAAAAACTGGATTCCTCCCCTAACATGATGTGTCGTTCTCAAAGCTGAGAAAGGCATTTATACATCAGTCACATTTTATGTATGCATGAGTTCAACTGTGAAGAATTCATTCATGATTTCTTCGGAACAGTTAGGAAATGACAGAAATCCCAGTTATGTAATACTCATACCCAGACCTCAACCTATCCAACACAAACCAAATAGATTTCATGACTAAGAAAGTGTCTTTAACTCTGAATTTTTGCATGCATCTCTGGTATTAGGATCCAAGGACAACTAAACAGATGCATTTTTATATCATTTAAATGTCACACAGGATATAAGAACAGACAGAAGGCACGAGAGCATGACATAGCACAGCATACTTTTAAGAAGCATGCTTATTACAGAAATAATATACTTTAAAAGAATATACTGTGCAATCTGAATATATATTTTCAAAAACTAAAATGCATGATTGCATGATTGCAAAATGAATTTTTTTTTTTACCTACTTAAGCAGGACTTAAGTAAATCTCTCTATATAACTGTATACTTACTTCTACTTTCTTTAAAGTGTACTGATGGATGTACTGGTGTCACAGACGTGCAAGGATCCCTCACACACTACTCAGTCACAATGTGAACCTTCACCTGCACTTCTTCTGGAGCCAAGAAGTTTTTATTTTTATTTTTTTATAGTTGTTATTAATGGTTTATTCATTATCAGGTGGTTTGAGTCACTGAACTCATTTATTGGATAACTTTAAGTGACATGGTGCATGTTTTTTCATTAGATTTGTTTTATTTACAGAAGTTATTTGACCCCGCATGAGAAAACAAACTGCTGAAAGATTTTCAAAACATTTATGCACAAATCCTTTTAGCATTACGGGATTATTGGCAGACATACAGACATCAAGAATCAGCACATGAATCATCTAACAAAAGCTTAATGTTGCAATGCATGCTGGATACCAGCACAGTAGAAAACTGAACCATTTTTTTTTTTTTACAATAAATAAATGCACAATAAATGTGTCTAAAAAGAGTAATATTTAGCTGAACTGTATTAATGTGTATTTGCACAAGAGAGATATGCTAATGTAGTTTTGTGTTTAATCATTGTGCTGGAGAGAAGAATCTGTGCTTCAGTCAATGATGAGCCTCAAACACTGATGTTCTGCTGTTTTATTTAAAGACAGTAACTCACATTGATGCAGAGATAATTTCTTTGTTAAGTACATACGTGTTATAGTTGATAATAAACTGCAGCAATTTGAATTAGTGATATTTTTAGTTACTTTACTATTACACATAAAAATTGCAGTTTTATACTAAGAAATAATACTTTTCAGTGGACTCAAATGAAATACATTAACCAAATGTTTAAACATTATCACAGCAGTGAAAAATCTCAATTTAAAGTTACTTTAATTAATTGAATTTCAAAACGTCCTAATTTACAGTAAAATATATGCATAGCATTAAAAGTTCAAAGTTGCTCTTGTAATTTCACTCAAATTTATAAACATTTAATTTAACAGTGATCGCTGTAAAAAAGATTGCTTTATTTCAACAGTAAAATTGTAATAATTGATTTACAGTACCTTTGTAAATTGTGCAGTTTTTTTTAATGTATATATATATATATATATATATATATATATATATATATATATATACTGTACTTTTACAAGACATTGCAAGTGCACATTCAATACAATTACTGTAAGTGTACTTTTTTCATAAGGGAACTTGCTCACACTTTATTTTATGGTCCAATTCTCGTTATTAACAAGCCATTAACTATGACTTTTGCCTCAAACTCTTAACTTGCTGCTTATTAAGGCATTTGTTAAGTTTAGGTTTTGAGTAGGATTAGGGCTCATGTTTATGCAGAATTTGTGCTTTATAAGTACTAATAAACAGCCAATATGTTAATAATTGGTATGATAAGCAACTCCTTAACAGTGAAAACTGGTCCCTTAGCTTAAGTGTCACCAGGAACACTTTGCAGTTTAAGCAATCCGAGGTGAGAAGTTGTAAGGGATCTTGTAAAGATCCTTCCAGTTTACATATCATATGTACTTATTTTAACTAATATTCTTATAAAATGAACAACCTTAAACCAGTCAATCCAATAAATAAGTCAATTAATTTTCCTTCCATGATTAATGTCTGATAATTGACTTCCCAGTGGTTCATATTTACTGTGGGGTATGAGGCTGTGGCTTCTGCTATGTGTCTTGGAATTTGTTTTTGTTTCAGGCATTTAGTCTGGGTATTTTTTTTTTTTTTTTTCATCTTGCTCAGATGTGAAAATATAGATGTGTGCTATTACTAATATGCTTTGGAAAAAATATAGCTTGATTTTAGCAGTCTGTGATGAGTTGTCAGGCATGTCTGCACTAACTTCACAGACACTGGAACAATGTCATCCTGCAGGCCAAAACCTGTCAACAGATTTTACATTTCCATTTACAGTGAGAAACCAATCAAAACAAGATTAAGACCCAAATAAGTTATAATTTAAAGTGAACCCTTTCATTATCCATAAGGATATATGGTTTAGGGCATCACTTCAGTGTCTGGGGTGCATGTCATCATCCCTGCCATAAACGATGTGAACTGTAGCGATGCCTGAAGCCAACAGAAAAGAAAGGAATGTCTGGGAGAAGAATTCTCATCTTTTATTTGGCTGCAGAGTGTCTTAGAAAGTATATTTTTCATCTTGATTATAGTTCAGTGGAACGCAAAAGATTTCATTTTTTACTGAAACCAAGTTGTGTTGTGATGTCAGTACATTCTA
This sequence comes from Carassius auratus, assembly GCF_003368295.1. Classification (NCBI taxonomy): domain Eukaryota; kingdom Metazoa; phylum Chordata; class Actinopteri; order Cypriniformes; family Cyprinidae; genus Carassius; species Carassius auratus. Next base: position 15,534 of record NW_020529040.1, read on the forward strand.
GTTGAAGCCAAAGGCCTTGACTTTATCCAGTGCCTCATCTAGACCTGCACTAAACCAGAAGAAAAGCAGTTTCTGCCCCAGAGTAAATAAAAAAATATATAATAATAATCATTCCAAATGTATATCTCTACAGTAACTTTATTTCTCATAATCTTTCACTATATCTCAAAATTTAAAATGTATTTCTCAAAAAGTTGACCTGTACTGTATATATATATACATGTATATTGTAACAGATATGCAGGTCAGCGATTCATGGGTTAAATTCTGTTTTATAAATTCAGACTGTTGGTACTAAATGCCAGCCTGGCTGGACTTAAACTATTTATGATGCCCATGCGAGCTTCAAAGAAGAAACGAAAACCCCCAACCCAAATTCTTCCAACACTGGAGACAAAGGAACTTTTCGTATAAGTTCCTTACTTTCATTTTATTATTAATATGTATTTTAATTATGTTTATGGATTGCATAAAATGGTTAATCCTTGTTATGTGAAGAGTATAAGTTGCAAGCTTATACTTTAGGAAATGTCTTTCCTCACTTTAACTTCCTCAAAGAGAGCCATGCTTCTGCAACCCCCACTTTTGCAGGTCGTAAAGTTTACGACCACACAGGACAGGAGAGAAGCCAAGTCACTGGCTTCTTTTGAACAATGCATTCTATGGAATGTATTCATTAACTTTCTGTTTTCATGTTTTATAAATGTATTACGTATTCCCTTTTGGTACATTTAGATGTTTCCCAACATCTGCAGTGTTATCATGTGTTAAACAAATCTTTAAATGTGTAATTCGATCTAAAAATTAGATCTTTGGTCATATATATATTATGTCTAGTCTTGTTCTAATCGTCATGCTTTGACAGACCCATTTATCTAGAGCAAAGTAATGAAAAATGTATTTAATCTGGAATAATGAACTTGCTTTAATATTCCTGATGAAATCGGACAGGCCCTAAATCATCAGGGGTTTGTCTCAACCGAGACAAAGGAACTTTCCCTCCGCTTCAGATCGCGGACATTCATTGGATGCTCCCTCGAAAATGGGCGTGAACTATTTCAAGCTATAAGAATTGACCAAACAAGGTCCACCTCCTCTTCTTGCTCTTCTTCCTCTTCCCCGTTCTCGGATACGCTGCTCTCCAACGTTGTTTCCGCGCGGCCATAGGCCGCGCTCCCAGCGCGAACCCCCTTAGCACAGGGGCTGAGAGGAAAAGCCATTTTAATGGCTCCTTTGGAAGCTTTCGTTTCGTTCTTTTCTTTTCTTTACTAAGTTTATTCAACTATTCGCCTCTCCACGCAAGGAAGACGAATTCTGGAACAATGTTTGTTGAACCTTTCAAATACCGCGCGAGGACAGAACAAAGGACCACGTGCTCCACGCTCACGCCAAGCGCAGCGTGCATGCGCGTCACATGGCCTCCGTTTCATGGCACATGGCTGTTTCAACGGGAACAGTGCGTAAAGCTCACAAGCTCGACGCCGATCTCACGCCACTCACATGGGACACCTTTTGCAAGTATCACTTTCTCTATGGAGATTTAAATGCTGCTTTAAAGTGTTGTTATGATCTGATTTGTTGTTGGCTTCCCAAAAGTTACTGACTATGATTTTCATACCTGAGCTCATTCTGTGATCTCTCTCGCTTTCTACACTTCTCTCTCTCTCTCTCTCGTTCTCTCTCTCTCTCTCTCTCTCTCTTTTATTTGGATTCCGTTATGTCTTGTAAATGTTTATTGTCTGTATTTTCGTACGCATATTTACTCTGTGTGATTTGTAGTTTGATGTATTACTAGTTGAATTATTAAAAACCCATATATAAAATGATTGACTTTGGACTCCACCCCACTTACATTACGAGTCACTGAAATGTTTTGGTCTTTAGCTACAAGCTCTAAATTTAGAAACTAAATTTATCATAAGGATAGGATAATATTTTCATGGCCAGAGAATACTTTTCCTTGAATTATAAGGCGTGATAACTTTATTGAAAATTGATAGGTCTATAGTGGTGTGCCGGACATACCACGGTTTGATCTGCAATAATTTACAGTAAGAGATATCACAATAATTGATATGAAGAATGTAATATTGACATATTAATGAGTAAATTACAGTGCCCTGTGATTAGTATTGGTATTGGCAATTGAGCTATTTTTCATAATCAATAAAATTAAATGTAACTGTCATCTGAGATATATATTAATCAAATTCTTGATTAATTATTCAAATTCCCTATATATCATTTGAGTTAATTACTATGTAAAACTCAATGTTGTTACATATTTTGGTGGAGAATGCAGGCATTTCAAACTTCGTTTTGTGAGCAATCAATCTGTGTATATGGTTTTTAATAATTTCTGCACGTGCACTATGAAATTATGTAACGTTACTGGTGAGATAAGTCGCAAGACGCGAACTCACTCCTAACTGACTGAGGCAAAAAGCTGGTCAGTAGCACCTAGGTATTCATAGAAACTTAACAGTATAGTCACTGTTATTTTTAATGAAAGTAAACTGCAGTATAATGTTAAAAGTATCCTGTTAGGAAAGACCAAAATCTTTTTACAGTGAAAACATTTTAATATGAATAATTAAAAGATAAAGAAATCTTTTAATAGTTGCAACATGTAAATCTGAACCTGAGCGATGTTCCTCTGATTCAGTTAAAAAGGCCTTGCTTATTAGATATCGTTATTGAATTCGTGGTAAACCACAATAATATTCAAAAATAAAACGATAAAAACTCCTGGTCTAAAATTGGCTTAGCTACCCGATTTGTAAACCTAAAACATTTAAATCATAAGTGCTATTTTGATAAATGTTTATTGGAGTCAACAGTTGGAAAATTCCTGTTTTTGTTACATTTGTGTTTTGGAAGTGAACGGATCCTTCTTCAACCTATGTTAATATAGCACCTCAGAGATTAAAACCTTTGGTTTGTTACTTGTGATTTTTGATGCAGAAAATCAGCCTGACAAACGATGAGATAAATTCTAAGTCCTATTGAAATTGTAATTCCTCTATCTAAACACTAGAGGGAACGTGTGGGTTAGAAATTTCAGGGTACACCCTGCTTTCTGATTCCAGCTTGCATGAGTGCAAAGCTGCCAACCTGTGGCCATTTCAGATAATGCGCTCTGATTGCTAATGTATAATCCCCTGTGATGTATATTTGAATTGGATGTCTAAATTCTCGATAATTATTTGCATTTACAGCTTTGCTCGTGCGAATATTATTACAGGGAAACAAAAGAATGTTCCCTGCCTTTGACTGTTTACATTTACTTTGAGTTTAGTTCAAACATGATTTGAATTAAAATGTAATTGTTTAATAGTGGAAATCTAGATGTGTCAGGTCAACCACTGATTGACCCACTTAGAAGGTAAGCCATCTAGTGGCAGTCTCCTGTTAAATCGACTAACAGACCTCTGTCTTTTCCATTCTGTTTTGAAATTGCATGTCCACTTTTATCCTCTTTGATTAATCTCACACTGTTTGATTAATTTCATGATCATTAATGATAACTTACAAGCTATCAATGGTTATTATAGGATATTATTCCCGATTTTCCTTTTAATTCTTACATGCTTATTTTAAATTTTGATTTAAACCAGTTTTGAATTTTTAATTTGAATTAAGTTTTCTGCTCAGCAGGTTAAAGACAGAGAAGCAGTACTTCCCCCCCCCTTGTGGTGAAAACCAGCTACTCCTTCTCCCTTGTTTCATTACTGTTTTTTTTATTTGATGTTTATTATTTTGCTTCTCTCTTTTGACTTAGGTTATTTTGATAATTACCATTATTATCATAAATTCCTTTGTTTTGTTTTATCATGATTAGAACTCCCTTGGTGATTGGACAGTCATCTCAGGTTTCCAGTGAGTAAGGCTGCCCGATCGGTGTTACCGATACTGGCTGCGAGTGAAACTCGGTCCCTCTTGTCTCAAGAGACATCAGCAATTTTGGCACTCCAAAGGTTGTGCTAAAAGTCACAAGCCGTGCTGTCCTGCGACACGCCAGAGTAACGGAGGACCGGGGACACTGCGGTTCCGTGTTTGGGGAGCACCGGGGAGGTTGACCAAGCCACTGGTTCCCACCTGAATGACTTCAATTCAACCAGGTGAAACAAAAATGATAAAACCTATCCACTTACTATAAGCCACAGAATATTAGATATTCCCCCGGATATATTTTAAGTGTTCTGACCCTTTTACTTCTTTAAGCCACACCATATTTCTAGGTTTCCTACCCAGATAGCCCACTCACCTGTTGGCCCTATCTTAAAACCTAGCAGTAGGCTTAGGCCTCCTTATTCTCACTAACACGTTGTGTTTCTATTGTTTTCATCTCATTTCAAGTGTTGTGTTTCACTTTGATCTTTTTCTACCACCTGTTCTGTTGTGATTTGTTTCTTTCATTTCACATAGAGACAGTAACCTGGGAGCCACCAACGAAGTTAAATAGTAGAGCGACCACCAGCAGCCGGTGTCATCACACGACCCGCTAGGCTACTGCCTGTCAAATCTCCATTTCAGGTCCTTCGTTGACCCAAGTTAATTGGCTACTTAACTGTCTGACTGTTTGCATCAGTCAGCCCCAAAATTCTCATAAACGGCACAGCCCGTATGAATATAGCTCGTTAAACGTAGAACGAACTTGCATTGGTCTTTTTGTGTGTGTGTGCTGTGCTTCTCTCACCGACAGAGAATCAGGATGTTCCAGGCATCCAGTCCAGCAGTCCACGGGGGCCACCTCTCGACATGGTTGAAAGCAGTGACGACCCCCCTTCCTGCCCAAGGATGCCATTAACCTGCAGCACCCAGAGCAACTAGACACCGAGCTAGATGAACTGATGGCACGCGATCCAAACCAAAGCGACTACTACAGAGAACTCGCCAGGATCTTCGGAAGCCCAGTTCCCATTCTCGTCGCCCAGGCACGGCTCAGTGAACGGAGCAACATCGCGGAGGAGGCCTGGAAGGACCAGGCCCCAACCCAGAGTCATCTTGATCAGCTTCTCCTCGAGACCCAGAACCAGCTCGAGAAAGAGGACGACACAGATCCAGAGCTACAGACAGGAGTTGAAAGACTTCACAATGCCCTGCAAGATCTTCGCCTCGACACAGATCAAAGAGAACAGCTGGAGAGAGAAGCCAGAAAAGAACTCAACAAAAAACTCCAGCAAGGCGACGCTCTCCTAAAAAGAGCAGAGACTGAATTGAAAGAAAGAGACTATAAAACCTGGGCCTGCAAAACACACTTGCAAGCGGCCCGAGCTAAATTCAACAAGCTTACTCAACAGAGAGATGAGCTCCAAGATGAACTTGACACTGTTCACACCGAAATGAGACAATCTCACAGATTTCAGAGTGGCTGGATCGGAGAAACGCACACCACAAAATTTCTCCCGGGCCGCCACTCCAACCCTTTCAGCCAAGAACCCAGAGCTGGAAAAGGGGGTGTAACAAGAACCAGCTTACAAGAACATCTGTCAACAACGGAGGGAAGAGAACCCTTCCAGAGAACGCATGTCACCAAACCCTGCACTGCTCACAGAGAACTTCACAAGCTAGCCAGAAGCATCTCTACATTCATTCCAGATCCTGCAGGAGGACATGATGTTCATGCTTCTTTACAAGCCATTGACTTTCATTTGCAAACTGTCGCCAACGTGACAGATGTGAACACATTGTACCTGTTAAAAAATCACGGCCAGCCGTGATGTGCATTGCTTTCTGGATCGTCAACCAGAGACTGTCAAAGCGTACTACCAGCAACTGCTACAGACTTTGATTCTTGAATTCTCTGATCCAAACTCAGACCATGGGCTCCTTATTGCTATGGACCTCAAACAGGGCCGATTTGAAAACCCACAAACTTTCTGTAGTCAGCTACGAAACACCTACTTCGGAGCATGCAACGAACCAGGTATGGAACAGGATTTCAACTTAAAAACTCTGTTCCTCCCAAACCTACATGCCAGTTGGAGTTTTCATCTCAGAGTCCCAGCGTGTCCCCGTAACAGGACTACACAAGAGTTACGGAACTTAGCCCACAAAGCTTGCACCAAGCAAAAGACTATTTGTGAAAAGACTGTGAAAAACCCCAACGTCTCTGTCTCTGAGCACTGCTTGGAGTTAACCCTAGATGGCGCCCTACAACACCACAGTCACAGACATTTTTACAGAGAGTCAATACCGTTCCAAGCCAGCAGAGGGCAACACAGTGCAGCCACGTCTGAGACAGCAGAGATCCTGAGGGTGCTGAAAGTGCTTCTTCACATGAAAACTCACAAGGAAGATGAGCCAAGCACCCAGAACACTGCCCGTCATCTACAGACCACAGAGCTAACTGTCACAGCACAAGGTGACAGCAACACCCAAGCTCCACAGTCAACACCTGCACACCCTGAACGAGACAGCACAGGTCCTCATGCCAGGTACCACAAACACAAGGTACCAGAAAATGCTGTTTCGACTACCTGCCTTCGCAGCGAGCTACACAAGACCACCAACCACCGATCGTCCCACCTGCCCTGATGCCAACATTCCTGGGCAGCCCTGTCAAAAAGGGGATGGGTCAAAAAGGAGTCAACAGGGAAGACCTGATCGACACAGGATTAAACCTGACGGTGATCTCATCTTACCTTTCCAAAAGACTCCAATTTGAAGCTAAGAGACAAGATCGAACTCTTACACCTCAAACTTATGAACTGAATGTACAGGTGTACAGACAGGATGACATCCAGTTTGAACAGGTTGTTTCCATTCACCTGACATTCGTTCCGATGAGTCTAATACATCCCATGTATGTCCCACCAATGAACACTCATACATTGCTCATCGACAAAGACCTGCTAGAACACTTTGACCCTTTTCTGAACTTCAAACAGCTAAAAGACTTTGCTCAAGTGCGAGAACCTCTTTCTCTCCAGCCACACAGGTTGCTAGAGCCAGACTGTCAGGTCGCAGAGGTCACGGGAACTCCCACAGAGCCAGACGGTCAGGTCACAGAGGTCACGGGAACCCCAGCAGCCAGCCATGAGTACAACGCCCTAACAACAGGCCCAAGTTCAAGCCTCTGTACCTTAGTCAACAAACAGGGTACGGTGGTACCAGCTTACACCAAAGGGGTCGCTGTTCGACTCAACCTGCAAGGTGGTCAAACCTTACACCACACGCTGGGTTTCTTCCAATCCTCACCTGAATGTGTGGAACTCGGACTCACACTTGCAAACAAGCATGTCAAACACCAACACCTGTTCCAGCAATGTGATAACATCACAAAAACACACAATGTGATCGTGTACTGGAAGAAGGTAAAAGAACACTCGAAGTTACCAAGTCTAGACGAGGACTTTAAAGATCACACTGACACCCTTGCCAAAACTGGCACACTAAACAACATTCTGTGGTCACTCCCAACCCACCCACCCACATTCAAGGTTGAAGTGATTACACACAGCACAAGAACTTTACTAGCTAAACTGCCTACCTCAGAATCGCTTACGCAGGCTCCGTTGTCTACACAGACCAACATAGCGGACATGCGGGCTTCTGAAACCTTGATAATGACTTTGTTTACCACCTCTCAGACCCCTCCATCCACCCTGGCAACCAGTCTACAGTCACTGACAACCAAAGCCCCAGACCACTGCATGATACACAAACCATGCTGCGTGCACAGAACAATATTGTGGGTTGTGCACCGTCTGACATCACAATGCCAGGGCGTGTAATGCCACGGAGCAAAAGGGGGATACTGCCAATATATTTCCATGACGCAGCATGTGCTGCACCACGCAGCACCAGAGCCACTGACACAACACTGAGGCAAGCGTCATGCCAGCAGCAAGATGTGGCAAAACATGGGCGAGGGCGAGCTAAACCCAGTCGCCGCCCACGAAGCAAAGAGACTGTCCTGTCCAACCAAAGACAGGCCTTGTTTGTTTCTTTCTCCCCTTTCTCTCTCTCTCTCCCTATTATCTGTACCAGGATGCTGCTGTGGTTTGCCGTGCCGTGCTGTCAGCCAAAGAGAGGACAGCTGCCACCGAGAAAACCGCTGAGACTCCTGACTACCGATGACAGGGCACACTACCCCAGCACTGTAACCGAATACAGCTGTACAAGGTTCCGATGGAGAGAGGACTCCCTCACTCACACTGAGGCCGATGTCAAACACCTGTTCAGCCAACATGAGAAAGTGACGGTTACACAAATGGAGTTAGGTGGACACCACCACCGCTCCAAACAGTTCCCGGGAGCTTTGCTTAGAGCCGCTGCTGCCGCCAGAATGTTTAACATTGTTATGTCCAGTGTCAATGCAGCGAACCAGACTGTAAACTCCTTGAAACCACTGTTTACTGTCTTCCAGAAGAACTTTACCCAGACTCAGCTGTTTACAGCGTTAACAACAGACATGCTGTGGGAGGTTAGCTCCTCCAATGACAGCCTAACCACGAGTAAAACCCCACCATACATGATACCCTTAAGCCTTGTGTTAACTGTGCTGTCTTACACCATCACCATGCCAGCTGACCTGCTACGAATGCACCTGGCCAACTCTCTGGATAGCGCCTTCCTACGGCACGTAAACCCCAAACAGAGAGAAGTGAACGTGCTCCTGAACCAACTCATCAGCGAGTCAAACCAAGTCTACAGACCTAAAGACATTGTCAGTGTCAGGATGTGGAAGAGCAACACCCACACCAAAACACACATTCCAAATGTGGTGGCCTACCACGACAGCAACACACAGCTGTACCTGGCCCCAAACATGCACATGTGTACTTTAACCAAAGACATTCATTATCTCTGCCTTAGCAAACCCTTCCTCAGACACAACTCTGAAGGAATCTGCGAGCTGCAACCCTGGGTCAGCGATACGCGCTGCCCTGCCGAAGCCAAGCCTCGTACACAAGTCACAGAAACGCAAGCAGAGATTGTGGGTAACAGATGGCTCGTCAACACTCCTGTACCAGCATGACACCGCCACCCGTGCCAACCTGCTGGACCAAGTACTGAAAGGTACCACCCAACACATTGACATTACTCCTGTCGACACAGCCCTCCAAGCACTGTCTCGACAGCCCATTCTGAACCAGTCATCTGCGGTCCTAGCCTGGACTGCTGCCGACACTGCACGGTGCATCTCCACCGTCATTGGTCCCGCCCTGACTCTTGGCGTGACCTTCATCCTATACAGGATACTCAACGAGATGCAAACCTCTACAGCCAAACTCACGACAACTGTGGCTGGAGGTCTCCGATGGAATCCCCGGAAAGGGGGTGCCAAGTCAAAGACAATACCGAACCTCACCAAGCTGAATCCTCAGCTTCAGGAACCACCTGCCATCATGACCCACCTGCTGCATGACCATCACGATTCACCTGTCATCTGCCCATCCTGATGATTGCCGTCCGATGATGTCCACACAGGGACTTCATCTGACGAAAGGGGGAGATGTAACAGATATGCAGGTCAGCGATTCATGGGTTAAATTCTGTTTTATAAATTCAGACTGTTGGTACTAAATGCCAGCCTGGCTGGACTTAAATTATTTACGATGCCCATGCGAGCTTCAAAGAAGAAACGAAAACCCCCAACCCAAATTCTTCCAACACTGGAGACAAAGGAACTTTTCGTATAAGTTCCTTTTTCATTATT